>NC_053444.1:27572947-27707379 GCF_007990345.1 Gossypium hirsutum
TGACATCATCAGACTTCCAATGAATCATAAATCGTAATATAAAAAAAACACATAACTAAAATCAATCAAATTAAGCTGAATAAGTAAATACATAATGTGAAATCTAATTAACATTGAAACAACTAAATATAATAAAGCATGACACAAATTCGGTTGAACAGATTTAAAACATGTAATAATTAGACAAACTAAATGAAATCAAGACATCTTTAATGTAACTAAATAAGACATATTAACACTTATATTAAATAAAAACATATTAATAAGCTGTAATAAGACTTAATTAAATGCTTATTTAATTGTTTAAAATCCAGCAGCAATTTAATTAGCTAGAACGAATTTCAACTTCAAAGAAGTTGAAAATATTCAGCTCGTCTTAAGCTCTTTGCTTTCATTTTCCTCAATCCGTTCCACCAATGCTAAAATAGCATCTTTAAATCGTTAGCTCTAGCTCGCGTTATCGGACCAATGGGCAGCTAATAGCTCTTGTTCGTTCTCCATTTGGTTCGTAGGCAAGCTCACATCAGGTACAACGTCGCACATCACTTCATCTTGATATTTCCGATGTGAATGAAATGAGCACTTGTTTTGTTACCTTTAATTCTCCACCATCATTAAGCCATTGGAGTTTATACAGATGGGGATGTTTGGTGGTGGCCAATCCGAGTTTCTCCACCATCAACGTGCTAGCCACATTTGTACAACTTCCCCCATCGATTATCACGCAACAAATCTTACCTTGCACTTGACATCGCGTATGGAAGATGTTTTCGCGTTGTTGATCATTTTCGGCACCTTGCAAGGTGAGACTTCTTTTCACAACCAAGATTTCTCCATTCTCGGCTTGTTCGGTTCTTCCTCTTCTTCGAGTTGTTCAACAGCCTCGTTCTCTTGTTCACTTTCGGATTCAATTTCTCCATCATCTCGAACAAACATCGCATTTTGGTTCGGACATTGGCTTGCGATGTGGCCCCTTCCAAGACATTTGAACATTGATGTCTGGATCTATTGTTGGCATCCATCTTTCCTTTACTCGATCGGCAATCGTTTGTTGAATTTGGTAGCTCCACTTACTTCTTTATTTCGACTCGGCAAGTCTCGTTTGTTGGACCCTTGCCCCACTTAGTCGTAGAAGAAGTATTAAGAAAGAACGGAACGTACCTTTCTCTTAATTTTTTCAACTTTATGCCATATGACCATATCAATGACTCGCATAATGGTGTAGCTCCACAGTATTTGCAATATCTCGGTTAAGGCCGGCGAGAAATCGAGCCATGGTGGCTTCTCGATCTCCTCCACATCGGCGCGGATCATGGCCACTTCCATTTCCTTGTAGTAATCCTCCACGCTTCGTTGGCCTTGAGTTAAGCTTTGGAGCTTTGATACAACTCCCAGTGATAGTAAGCAGGAATGAATCGCTTTCTCATTATGGCTTTCATTTTCGCCCATGTAGACACGGGACGTTCGCCATTGCGTCTTCGGCTCATCGTGAGTTGATCCCACCATATTATGGCGTATTCGGAGAATTCTATAGTAGCTAACTTTGCCTTCTTGCTTTCCGAGTAATTGTGGCACTCGAAAACTAACTCCACCTTCTTCTCCCATTCAAGATAGGCCTCGGGATCCGACCTCCTTGAAAAGCAGGAATCGCCATTTTAATGTTTTTTAAATCATCATCGGTCCTCTCTCGATCTCTTGGTCCCCGTGCTCGTTGGCCTTGTCGCCTTGCACTTTGTCGCGAAGCTCGATCACTTTCAACGTCACTTGCTTCATATAGATCATTTGCATGTTGCCATGGACGTTCTCGCTCTCTTCTCGGAATAGGAGGGGTGTTCGCATGTTGGCTTCGTTCCTCCATTTGTTCCATTCGTTCATAAAGGGAATCAAATTGAGGTTGGAACAAACGAGAAATTTCTCGCACGATTGCTTGAACTTGTAGATCGGGCACTCCGCCTCCGGGAACGTTTCTCCTTGGTTGAAGATTAACTCCTCCACCAGCGGCATTCGAGGCTCCTCCACTTGTTGCTCGTCGTTCCGGGCTCCTTGACATGATGATTAAAATTAAGAAAATATCCTCACAAAAAAAAAACCTCACAATTCACTCACAAGAAAAGAATTCACTCCTCTCGTGTTTCACTCTATTTTCGGCTTTTATCTTGATGTACTCTCTTGCCTTTTACCTCTCAAATCCAACTCACGATATTCTGAAAAGCTACTTAGATTTATCCACACTTGTGGGTCGGCTTCAAGGGGGTTTGCAAGGGAAAGTCGTAGGGTTTAGGGTAGGCTCGAAAGAAAGAAAGGCTTAAGATGTGGCGTATAAAATGGATTCACTAATTGGGATTTTTTTAATAGCGTGAAAATTCACTAAAATGGGTATAAAGGAGTGTAGAATGTGATTTTAGAAAAATTTTGCTGAAGTGTCTCCAGACTTTTTTTTTACGAATCTTTCACGTTCTTTTCGTCCGCACCTAGACCGTATGCAATTTTTTTTTCAATTTTTTTTTGAATCTACAATTTACGTACCTAAATTAACCAGCTCTGATACCAACTGATACGAGCTCGTTTCGTATGAAATAACGAGTCGTAATATTTCCCAATCGAAATTAGGTAGTGTCGGCCTTGAAATAAATTCAAGTCTTGGTGTTTAAAATTAAATGGCTTTGGAAAACGAGGGAGTTTGATGGAGTGTTGTTTGCTGGATATTTCAATGAAAACAAGTCGAACCCTTATTAGCAAATAAGGACCCGGGGCTTAAGGTTTCAAAGAAAGAAAGGATTTTGGGATAAAATCGAGACCCTCTATTTAGCAAAATAGGAACCTACGGTATGAAGAACGCCACACCAATGGTGATAAGTTCGAAACAAAGTCAGATTGACGCCACTTGTTGAAGATAAGTCAATTTGAGCTTTGAAGAATAAAGAGAGTGAATTGCGTCACTAAAATGATATTTCATTCAGAAATTTGTCAAAAGTCCTTTACAAGAAAATGAGTAACTATTTATAGCCTAATGCCTAATAGCCGAATGGACATATTCTAGACTTAGTTTCTAAGCAAACATTGAACAAAAATGGCCAATGTAGGTTCGGCTGAATGGTGACCATACATGAAGCTTCCATATTAAGCAAATGAATCTTGGGAATGCATGTAGCAGCTACATTCAGCTGATGAGCTTAATTGATCATTCAATAGGCAACTCTTGCTGAAAAATTATCAATAATAAAGAGGGCACTTGAACAGCCACATTAGGTGTGAATGGACGGTTTTGAAGAGCCTTAAAATGTGAACACCAAGAACCGAATGGCCAAAATGTATCCAGCAATGTGAAGGAAATAATGGCAGCTTGAAAAACTATCTCTTTAGCCGAATGGTCACTTAGAGAACTTCAATAATCAGCACACCATTTTTAATGTAGTTCATGCATGTATCATTAGGTGCATTGAATCCAACATGCATGCATCTTGCACACCACATTCGGCAAACCTTCCCATGCATCTTCCACATTCGGCTGAACCTAAATAAAACAAATGAACCTCATTAATTTAACTCAATTCAGCTGAACATAATATGAACATACTAACTAACATTAAGCCCAATTAAATATGTACTAAACAAGACACATTAATTCGGCTGAACATAGTTAATTCATGTAATATATTCAAACAAATTAAATGACATCTAGACACCTTTAATTCAACCAAATCAACATATTAAACACTTGTAATAAATTAAGACATATTTAAAAGCTGTAATGAAACTTATTTAAATGCTTATTTAAATGGTCTAAAATTCCAGCAGCAAATTAATTAGCTAGAACGAAATTCAGCTTCAAAGAAGTTGAATATGTTCAGCTCGTTTTTAAACTCCTTGCTATCATTTTCCTCAACCCGTTCCACCATTGCTAAAATAGCATCTTTGAATCGTTTAGCTCTAGCTCGCGTTATTGGACCAATGGGCAGCTTAATGGCTTCTTGTTCGTTCTCCATTTGGTTCGTAGGCAAGCTCACATCAATCTCATTATTATTTTTTTCTATCAAATTTCAGATTTGTTGAGTGCAGAATTTTCTTTGGGGTTTTCTCCAAGAATTCTTTCTTGAGTTTTCTTTAGAAGTTGTTTTAACAATCTTTTGATTGTGGGAGCTATCTTCATCCTTCTTCTTGCCATCGATATTCCTTGGAGGGGAGATTAGAGCCGTTTGAAGGAATTTGTGAATTCTTTCGGGAATTCAAGGGTTCTTAGGACTTTCTTTATTTCTTGCTGTTTCGATTTGTTTCTTTATTCCTACTTGTGCCGATTCATCATCTAATAATTTGCTGTTCTTGTTTGTGTTTCAGCCTTGATTCAAACTCCAAGAACTCTTTATTTAATCGGTTCTTTTATTGGCAACATATAATCGACTCAAAATTCCCCAAAATTTAGGGTTCTTGCCGTTTTCTAATTCTTCTTGTTGGGTGAAATTCGGCTGCTGAAATTTGGGCAATTCATATTGGGTGTTCAATTGGACCGAATCGCAACTTAAATTCACTTCTTGAACCCTTCAATTTCATCTATTTCTTTCTTTTCTTTTTTTTGCCGTCCAAATCCCTAATCTTCCAATTAAAAATCTGATTGTTTCAATCTACTTACTGTTTTGGTGTTCTTGGCAGATTCGGCTTGTGGGATTTCACTATTGGAGATCGATTTCATCTTCTTGAACTCCGAATACATTTATTCATTCGTTCCTTGTTCCTTGCTGCTCATTTAATTGAATTTGGGGATTTAATTTCAGATCTGATTAGTTTAATCTTGTTCTTTGTTTTAATTTTCAGATCTGTTCGTTTAGAGCTTTCGTAGGAGTTTCTCGTGACTTGGCAACTCGATCTTGGTCCGCGCGCAATCTCGTATCATTCATCCAAAAGTTCCCTCTCTAAGGCTGATTACAACTATTTATAATGCTAGAACAAGGTAACCGAATGGTCAAAAACATCCACTTAATGTGCCATAAAAAACTGATGTCTTTTCTTATTCTTTGAACCAAATAACTCCTTCCATAAAATCAGTTTAATTCAGCTGATTTGAATGTCTTTAATGGCTTAGAAAATGACTCTTGAGTTGTCCTTGGCTAGTTGAATAGACACCATCACTTAACCAGCTCCTTAATGACATTCAAAGGCTTGATTAATTTTTCTTGAAAGCTCCAAAAACGGCTGGAAGTGGAAGAGTTGCTACTGAATTTTAAAGGGCATAAAATGCTCTTTAAAAACTCCTTTAATGATTTTTAAGCTCCCTTTATAACAGCCCTTTTAGTTGTAACTCAAAAGAACTTGAACAGCCACTTAATTAAATGTGTAACAGCCTTGAATTGTAACCACTATAAGCTAAAAAGTCACCTGCAAAACACATTAAATGAGTTTATTAACAAAGAAATACTTATTAATCATAAAACATTAAACTTACTAATAAATGAACTAAACATATATGCAATAATTATCCAGCAACTAGTTTAATTAAGAAGCATAATTAAATGAACTTAACTCATGCATCAAAAATCCTAGGAACTAGATTAATTAAGAACAACACTTATAATAAAGTCAACAAAAACACTTATTGATGTGACCACGCCCAAGCCCCATCAAGTCCTCGTCTTGATTCCTCGAGCTCCAAAGGGACCAATGGCCCGAGCTAGGTCCAAGCGATTTCATGAAGTTGTTTCAGCTTTGTTGTTCAAGTTTTGGAAGGAGAATCAGCTTGTTGAAGATGAGGAAGCTCGATCCAACACCTCGAAGAAACCATGCACCTTAGTGCAAGCTAATTTCAGCTCCATTTTAGCTTTTCTAGCTCGTTTCAACTCCGACCAGCTCAATTGAGCTCATTTCAGCTCAATCGAGCTCAATTTAGCTACAATTCAGCTCATTTATTTTATTGGTTGAATAATTAAAGTATTTTATTAACTTAGTTTAAGTTATTACAGCTCATAATTATGTTTTGATTTATTTCATGTTTTTAAAGTTGTCTTAGCCGAATTTAATATGTTTAGCTTAAGACTTTATTTTTGTCTATTTTAAATTTCTGTGTTAATTAATATATCTATTTTAATTAATTTGTTCATGTTTCATGTAGGTACTGATACGAGCACGCCCCGCAAACTTCATCGAGCAAGTCTGTCAAGCCGAGCATTGACATGTTGGCAAGCTGATCCCAGCTCGTTTCCAGCTCCACGAGCTCCGTCTAGCTCAAATCCAGCTTATTCAAGCTCGATCCAACTTGCCTGAGCTAAACCGAGCTCACTCCTAGCTCATATTTAGCTCATGAGCTAAACCTTAGCTCAACTTCAGCTTAGGAGTTTAGCCTCAGCTCAACTTTAGCTCACGAGCTAAAACTTAGCTCATTTTAGTTTAAACTCGGTTTTTTCTTTAATACATTAAATAAAATTTGCACATATTCATTTAAGCATTAAACTTGTCTTATATTAATATTTGTTATTAATATATCATTGTCATTATATAAATTGATTATGTTCACATAGCCGAATTAATGCATGACATTAATGTGTTCACATCATGCCGAATTTATGAGTGTTCATGAGATGTCTTAATGACTTGTTTATTTCATGTAGGTACATTCCTTTGGACGGTACAATGTATGAATGAAGAAACATCTCTTTTGGGCATTCCACACTCATGAATGAAGAAGTATTAAATGCTGGTGCATGTACGGCTAGATGCAATGTTTCTACAAATTCATGCATGTGTCGAATGCATGTATGGACATTAAAGGCTAGTCCATGAATGGATCAAATGCATGGGATGATAGAATGCATGAATGGCTTAAGTACATGTATGGTGGCTGTCTCTTAACTTTCCAAGGCACTTATTCGGCCAAGAAGTAGCTGCTAACTAATTCTATGTTGACCATAGAGCTCCTTGAGCATGTTCACACTTTGAATTGACCTATAGGCTACTACACATGCATGGATGGGTTCAAGAACGTCCAAGGGAAGGAATTAACTCAATAATTCAACACATTGATTGAATTAAGTGCATGCACAAAGGGGAGAACGAATTTACTAGGTTCATGCAACCATTTATGAACTTACATGCCATTAAAGTGTTTAATTATGAAGATACATGGTCCATACAAGTGCATGAACGTCCCAAGGAGATGAATGCAACCTTTTGGTGCACATACAAGTCACTTGAAGCCTTTCTTTATGACTAAGCATTCATGCACAAACTAAGGGGGAAGAAAGTGTCCATTCAGCTAGTGCATGAATCTGCCGAATTTATGAACTATTTTAATACATTAGTGTGAAAGTTTTTATTATTGTGTGAACACCTAGATGCCGAATTTGAATGGTCATCTATGTGCCTATAAATATTTGTTTTCCTTCATTTGTAAAGGACTTTTGACTTTTGATCATTTGAATGAACTTTGTTCAAAGAGTGAGTTTTCTCCTCTCTAAATTCGTACGAGTTTCGATCTGACTTATCTAGCGTGCTAGTGGGTCTATCGTTCTCTTTTGAACTTATCACCTTGCTTTGGTGTGGCGTTCAACCTTCTACAATTCCGCAATCCCACCTTGAACCGAATAGAAATCGGGGTGACACTTTTAGTGTTGAATCGTTTCTGGTGTTTAAGCTCATTTATCCATTCCACCGACTATCCTAGAATTTACCCAACTATAATATCTTTTTACAAAACCGAGCCTTCATTTATCAACTTCCATTTTTCTTATTTTTATCCTTAAATCGAGCCTACTACCCTTATAAATTTACCATCACCTTAGCCAACCTTTAAAACCATTTGAAAGCTTCTGCATCTTTAGCCTTATTTCATCCTATTTCCGTTAACTCAACTATTCCTCGTCGACGATCGGGCAATCAAGTGAATCGACTCAATCAACCGAGCCGGATTACATCATTTGGTATCAGAGCTACTAAAACGAGGAGTGTCGACGTTCGTACCAAGCTCGGAGTAGGTTCGTAACGTAAAAAAAAAAATTAGGTTGTAATTTTTTTCTACTTCCTTTATATTTCAGCATATTGTAATTGAAAAAAAAGAGAAGAGGAAATTTGAAAAAAAAATTGAAAAAAAATCGAAAAAAAAATTAAAAAAAAATCAAAAAAATCGAATTATGAAAAAAAGAGAGTGAAAAGTCTTGTGAGTTTTATTTTGTTATTATTTCTTGTTGCTTTCAAGCATCCATTCATCTTACCATTCCCTCTACCCCCCAAACGCCACACATACTTTGATTTTTATTTTTCTTTGTTTAGCCTACCCTACACCCGACGTTATCCCTTGTAACCCATTTGAAGCCGACCCTCTAAGCCGCAACAAGTCTTCTTGAAACAAAATACGAATTCACGAGAGTGAGACGAGCGGAAAAAGGCACGAGTGGTGAGTACATTAGAGCGGTCAAAAGCCATTAGACAAGTGTAAACACGAGTGGAGTGTTATCCAATTTTCTTTCCGAGCGAAATTGTGAGGTTTGTGGTGAGGTACTTCATTTTTTTTTATTTTGTTTTGTGATCTAACATTTTCTTTTTAGCAACAAAAATCATGTCATACGAAGAGTTCACCGAATCGGAATACCAATATTTGGTTCAAGAAAAGCGAAGAATGGCGACTAAACGAGACCAAAGTGATCGAGTTTCTTCAAGTCGTAAAACGGAACCCAGAACCCCACGGAGATATACCCCCGACTACTACTTAAGAAAAAGTTCCTATCGTGATTCCTTTTCGCCATCTACTTCGAGACAAAGAGATTTATACTATGACGCATATTCATCAGCGAATTCGAGAAGTGACTTCGATCGAAAGTCCTTTTCATCAAGAAATTTGAGAAGACGAGAAGCCGATTACGATTTTGATTCATTCCAAGATGGCGTTCGAAGAGAAAGACATACTCCTACTAGATCTTCAAAGAAATCTTACCCGGAGTATTCTTCACGAAGTTTTGATTGTGAATCATATGCAAATAGTTCTTCATCTTTCGAACAAGATTTGTATTCTCATCGTTCTTTTGTACATTCTTGTAAAGAGAAAACAAAGAAAAGAAAAGAAAAAGAAAAAGCAAGAGAAGAAAATGAAAATGAAATAAAAAGAAAAGAGAGGCAAGAGGCAAGTAAGAGAGAAAATGAGCGAATCTTGAGAGAACTTGAAAAAGCCTTTGAAAAAGCCTTTGAAAAGCAAAAAGAAAATGAAAAAGGAAATGAAAAGAAATTTGAGAGTGAAAAAGAAGATGAGAAAGAAATTGAAACAAAAGAATCGAGTGAGAAAACAAGTGAGCAAGTGAGGATTATTTCCACTAACCCACCTGTTCGATCTTCTTGTGAGTTAACTTTTCAGGTTCCTAGAAGTTTGTGCGACCAATTCCATCTACATTACCTTCCAAACGAAAGGTGTTTTAGGTTGTTCGAAAAAGGTAAGTTCGCGAATGACTACCACCCACTTGCGATTGAAGGTAAGGAAGGTAAGGATTCTTTGTTTAACGAATCAAAGTCACTTGATTTGGATAATTTTTGTTCACTTACTGTTGTTAACGATTTTGTTTTAAAAGGTGCCATATACAGTTTTTTTTATGACGATTACTACATTGGCAAATTTGTTGACAACATTGGATTAGTTTTCCCTAAGCAAATTTTGAACATGTTTGATCAAAGTCTGTCACGTAAAAATTCTCATGTGTTTGACCCTACAAACTTTTTGAACTCATGTGTTAAATCTTTATGTTTAAATATGCCTGCTCAATTGATTTGTGATAAATCTGCCTGTTTGAAAAGTTGCATGTTCGTTAAAAATTCTTTGTTTGGCATCCATGTTAAAATATCTTCACATGATATGTGCAATTGCGTTCTTCATGAACAATCTTTGAGTTTTTGTGCGAAATTTCCATGTAGTGATTTGCATTCCCGATTAATACTCTTGAAGTATGAACCTTTGCATTTTGGTATGCTCGGTTTTGTCAAATCAACATGTGTGTTTAAACTAGTGAAATATAATTCGTGTGGTGAGTTGATTATATCTTCTTCTAATATGTCGCTTGTTGGAATTCCTAATCAAGTTCGTGTGTTCAAGCCTGGTATTTGCTACATGAATTCATTTTATGGAAACATTAAGCGCTTTGCATCATTTACATTGAAATTATGTTTGCTTGAAGTTCGAATTTTTGATAAGAAGGTGAAATTCAATGATTTGGGTTTCAATTTTGATTCATTTATTAATCACCTTGTTTGGCCACATTTGAAATTTTCGTTTCATTTCGAGAAGGTAAGGCCAACCTATGTTTTTGGAATTGAATCAAATTTCCATGGTAACTTTCCTTTTCCATTTAAGTCCGTAGTTTTCGATAATACTAACCCGACTTATTTTTGTGAATTCCACCCCTCGAGGAGCAAGACATGTCATGGTGCGTCACCACCTATTCAAATTAATCGAAGTAATAGGTTTGTCTTACGTTATCTATCCAAAGAGAGAAGATTCATTTTGACTGAGAAAGGTAAACCCAATCCTCAATTTTCTTCTCTTCATATTCGTCAAGGTAAGTCATCTGAAAATTTTCAAATATCTTTGCTCACTTCGATTGAAGTTGAAAATTTCATTGATTGGTTGTTTGGAAATTATTTATACTTTGATGTGATGGATTTTTCCTTTTGGAATTGTGATGATGTGATTATTACGTTGGAATTTGGAGACTCCCCTCATGTTGTTCAAAAACGAAAGGAAGAATTAGCATACCTTTGGCCATGGCATACCTTGCATGAGCAAGACAAAGGACCAAATGAGTTACTATATTCGATTAAAGAAATTAAAATGTTTTGGATGAGGAATAATGTGTTTAAGTGCCTACCTTCGTTTTTAACCAATTATCCCTTGATCCAACTTAGTTTTCATGTTTGTAACGATGGTCTAAAGAAACTCTTTGATAAATTTATGTATGCTTGCTTTGTCCAATTGAGATTTTTGGCATATGTTCGATTGAATGAATATTTTATGAACTATCGAACACATTTGAATTTGACTCCTTTGAGTTTCTTTTTATTGGCTGTGGTAAGAATTTTTCAGGTTTGTGTGACATCTTCCATCCCATTTGACCGAGGAAAACCATGCATGAGTCAAAGTTCTCCCATGGACAAACGGCTCGACTTGAGGACAAGTCGCCTAAAAGAGGGGGGAATGATACGAGCACGCCCCGCGAACTTCATCGAGCAAGTCTGTCAAGCCGAGCATTGACATGTTGGCAAGCTGATCCCAGCTCGTTTCCAGCTCCACGAGCTCCGTCTAGCTCAAATCCAGCTTATTCAAGCTCGATCCAACTTGCCTGAGCTAAACCGAGCTCACTCCTAGCTCATATTTAGCTCATGAGCTAAACCTTAGCTCAACTTCAGCTTAGGAGTTTAGCCTCAGCTCAACTTTAGCTCACGAGCTAAAACTTAGCTTATTTTAGTTTAAACTCGGTTTTTTCTTTAATACATTAAATAAAATTTGCACATATTCATTTAAGCATTAAACTTGTCTTATATTAATATTTGTTATTAATATATCATTGTCATTATATAAATTGATTATGTTCACATAGCCGAATTAATGCATGACATTAATGTGTTCACATCATGCCGAATTTATGAGTGTTCATGAGATGTCTTAATGACTTGTTTATTTCATGTAGGTACATTCCTTTGGACGGTACAATGTATGAATGAAGAAACATCTCTTTTGGGCATTCCACACTCATGAATGAAGAAGTATTAAATGCTGGTGCATGTACGGCTAGATGCATTGTTTCTACAAATTCATGCATGTGTCGAATGCATGTATGGACATTAAAGGCTAGTCCATGAATGGATCAAATGCATGGGATGATAGAATGCATGAATGGCTTAAGTGCATGTATGGTGGCTGTCTCTTAACTTTCCAAGGCACTTATTCGGCCAAGAAGTAGCTGCTAACTAATTCTATGTTGACCATAGAGCTCCTTGAGCATGTTCACACTTTGAATTGACCTATAGGCTACTACACATGCATGGATGGGTTCAAGAACGTCCAAGGGAAGGAATTAACTCAATAATTCAACACATTGATTGAATTAAGTGCATGCACAAAGGGGAGAACGAATTTACTAGGTTCATGCTACCATTTATGAACTTACATGCCATTAAAGTGTTTAATTATGAAGATACATGGTCCATACAAGTGCATGAACGTCCCAAGGAGATGAATGCAACCTTTTGGTGCACATACAAGTCACTTGAAGCCTTTCTTTATGACTAAGCATTCATGCACAAACTAAGGGGGAAGAAAGTGTCCATTCAGCTAGTGCATGAATCTGCCGAATTTATGAACTATTTTAATACATTAGTGTGAACGTTTTATTATTGTGTGAACACCTAGATGCCGAATTTGAATGGTCATCTATGTGCCTATAAATATTTGTTTTCTTTCATTTGTAAAGGACTTTTGACTTTTGATCATTTGAATGAACTTTGTTCAAAGAGTGAGTTTTCTCCTCTCTAAATTCGTACGAGTTTCGATCTGACTTATCTAGCGTGCTAGTGGCGTCTATCATTCTCTTTTGAACTTATCACCTTGCTTTGGTGTGGCGTTCAACCTTCTACAATTCCGTAATCCCACCTTGAACCGAATAGAAATCGGGGTGACACTTTTAGTGTTGAATCGTTTCTGGTGTTTAAGCTCATTTATCCATTCCACCGACTATCCTAGAATTTACCCAACTATAATATCTTTTTACAAAACCGAGCCTTCATTTATCAACTTCCATTTTTCTTATTTTTATCCTTAATCGAGCCTACTACCCTTATAAATTTACCATCACCTTAGCCAACCTTTAAAACCATTTGAAAGCTTCCGCATCTTTAGCCTTATTTCATCCTATTTCCGTTAACTCAACTATTCCTCGTCGACGATCGGGCAATCAAGTGAATCGACTCAATCAACCGAGCCGGATCACATCAGGTACAGCCGAATGTGGAGATTCATTCAAGCTAGGTGCATGAACATCTACTTACAATGCATGATGTGGGAACACAATTAAAGATGATTCATGAATGGGCTGGTTCAATGAACGTAAGGATGATGCATGAATGATTTAATACAATGAATGGAAGAATGCATGAATGTTCACTTACATGCATCGGTTGCTGTCCATTGATCTCCTAAGTACCTATTCGGCCAAAAGGCATCTCTTGGAGTGTCCATTCACACCTTGGCCGAACCTAGACATGTCCATTGCTCTCCCATACATTCACCAAGCCTTCAAGTTCATTTCCTTAGCCATGAAGCTGCCCATTGAAGTACCATTCAGCTGAATTTGGACATAGCCTTTAAAGATACATTTCTAGATTAGTTTAATTCAATTAAAGCCGAATTTACTTAGTCTATTTGGCTATCTAATGTAATCTATAAATAGTTCTTTTCTCTTTGTAAAAAGGTTACAGAATTTGATCAATTAAACTTAATAGAACTTTTGTTCTTGTGAGGTTACCTCCTCTCTTCTTTCGTTCGAGTCTCGAAGCGACTTATCTAGCTTGCTAGTGGTGTCAATCCGAACTCCATTGAACTTATCACCGAATCGGTGTGGCGTTCAACCATCTTCCTATACCTTTGGTTCTTACCTCCATATAGGTAACGGGTCAAGGTCTGCTTCTATCCTTCATCAAAATTCACCTTAAGCAATATAAGACTCGGGACAATACTTTTTAGTATTGAATCATTCTTAAAGTTTGAGTTCTTTATCCATTTCCATTTATTTATCATCTTTGTAACTTAATTCTTTGTTAAACCGAACCTATCTTTCATCAAACCAAAACCCATCCTTTGAACCCATTTTGCCTACCTTCCGCTTATAAAACATTCAAACTCCATCTATCTACAAATTTGAACGAGCTTCTCGTCGATGATCGGGCATCTTAAGTGAACCCGACTCAATTAATCGAGCCGGATCACATCATTTGGTATCAGAGCTACTAAAACGAGGAGTACCGATGTTTGTATCAAGCTCGGAATAGGTTCGAAACGTAAAAAAAAGTCAAAAAAAATCAAAAAAATTAAGTTGGAATTTAATTTTTTTTTCTCTTCCTTGTATTTTGTTTATTATTGTATTGGATTTAAAAAAAAGGAGAAGAAATTCAGAAAAAAATTCAAAAAAATCGAAAAAAAAAGGAGAAAAAAAGTGACAAAAAAATCGAGTTAAAAAAAAAAGAAGAAAAAAACAAAAGTGAAAAGTCTTGTGAGTTTTATTTTGTTTTTTTTGTTGCTTCCGAGCATCCATTCATTTTACCATTCCCTCTACCCCCCCAAACGCCACACATACTTTGATTTATATTTTCTTTGTTTAGCCTACCCTACACCCGACGTTATCCCTTGTAACCCATTTTGAAACCGACCCTCAAGCAGCAAATTAAGTCTATCGAGACGAATTACGAATTTATGAGACGAGGTCGAGTGGCAAAAGGCAAGAGTGAAATACATCAAAAGAAAAAGCCAAAAATTGAGTCTAAACACGAGTGCGAGTGAAAATCATTATTTCTTTGTGAGAGATTGGTGAGGATTTTGAATTGGTGAGGTTCATTTACTATTTATTCTATCATTCGATTTTCTAACATTTTCTTGAATCATGTCTCATGAAGAATTCTCTACCGATGAATTTCAATACTTGGTGAACGAGATGGGCCGAATATTGGAGGAAAAACTAAGCCCATTAAAAAGACGTTTGGATCGAGTGGAGGAAAAAGCCCGACGGAAGCAAACTCCACCAAGTCGAGAAATAGAGTTAAGTTCATCACGACGACATTATTCGAGAAGAGACACATATCAAGACTCCTATTCAACAAGGCTTTCGAGACCACGAGAAGAAAACTTCGAGTCAAAAATCACTCGAGATGAGCGAGAAAGGACGAGCTATTCCTCGTATGCTTCAAAGAAGTCCTTCCCAAAGGATTGTTCTCGAAGAAATGGACGAGAAGCTTATGAAAATATTTTCTCTTTCTTTGAGCAAAATGATTATCTCTTTGATTCTTTTGTGTCATCCGCACATTGTAGTGAAAAAGAAAAAGAAATCAAAATAGTGAGTGAAAAAGAAAATGAAGAAAAGAAAATTGAAAAAGAAATTGAGATTGAGAAAAAAATTGAAAAAGAAAAAGATGTTGAAGAAGAAACGAGAGAAAATGAAGATAGTGAGCGAGAACAAGAAAAGGAGAACGAAATTTTAACTAACCCCCGTGATGTTTGTTTTTGTTCTGTTCCTTCTTTTCAGTTTCCGACAAATCTCTGTGACGAATATCAACTTCAATATCTTCCTAACGAGTGACGTTTTTGCATGACCAAAAAAGGTAAGGATGAAGTTGAAATCAAACCACACGAGCTTGAAGGTAAGCAAGGTAAGGAATTTTTAAAAACCGAGTCATGGCCACCAAGTTTGAAAGTTGTTGAAAATGACTTTGTTTTAAAAAAATTCTCTTATTTTCATTCAATTAATTGCTATTCTTTGAATGTGGTTGATGTTATTCGGTACGAACGACAAATTAAAGATTTGGTTTTGCATGATTTCGGGTTTTCACGAAAAGCGATTCAATTTTTCAAATATGATAATTTTGTGCATCCATTATTGTCATGTGACAAATCCATGAATTTGTGCAAGTTTGATTTGATGAATATAAAGAGATTTGAATGTTTGTATCTATGGACACGAAAACCCTTTTGGTTTGACATGTTTGATTTACTAAAACACTTTGGCGTAAGTAATCAAACTCGTGTGTTCAAACCTGGAATTTATCGTTTTAGGTTGATATGTGCGGAACTCAAGCATCCTAAATTTTATGCGACAAATTTATGTCTGTTTGATGTTTGGCCTCTGAAATTTAAAGACTCTGTTTATAATTTAAAATTGTTCTTTGATCATTTTACGTGGCTGTACATGAAATTCATTTTTCATTTCGAAAAGGTAAGATCAACTCATGTTTTGAACCTGGTATCGTTACATATGTTCAATATGTGAATAGTGTTTTAGCCTGTTCCTTTGAGTTCAATGTCTATGGAGACATTACCCTCTTTCAGCATTATGAACCCAACATTTCGAAAAGTGCAAGTTGCCTTTGTGTTTACCCTTCGTTTCAGGTTTTTCAAGGATTGTGTAATAAGCTTCGACTTCAATACCTTCTCAAGGAGAAAAGGTTCACTTTGATTGAAAAAGGTAAAATTGATTCTCAATTTTCCACTCCTAAAGGTGAATCAGGTATGAATTCTGATGTTATGCGACCATCTTTTCTTAAGTCGAATGTAACTAAAATTTTTTAAGACACATTGATTGCTGAAAATCACTTGAATCCTGTTGTGGTTAATTATTTGATTTTGCTTGATGATGATAAATCCATTTTGAGTAATGATAAGACGATTTTTCTCTTTGGAAAATGTGATGAATTCATTGTTGAGAACATAACCAAACGACAATTGCGAGTGCCAAACATGCGAAATCACGAATCATATGAAACTTTTCATTTGTGTGTTTGTGATGAAGATTTAAATTTCTTGTTCCATTACTCGCATTCCATTTACTTGAACAATGACTTGTGGAAGCAAATTGAAAGGTTTGAATGCTTAAAAACATATTTGTCTTTGTCTCGACCATTTGATGAGTTATGGATATGGAAGGAGTTTTGTCCATATGATTGTAAGAATGATGTTTTAAGTTTGCCTTTTTACATAACTCATACTTGTCTTGTTATGACCATGCATGATCCACATAGTTGTTCTGATCATTTCTTGATGATTAATGGTTGTCTATTTTCATTGATTCATTTGCCATCTCTAATGCCGAATATTGTAAGTTCTTTTGCAAAGGCTTATGAACGACTAATTGTTCCATTCATTCAAGGAGAGTTGCAAAAGACGGATTATTTTCTAGAGAATAAACAGCTCGACTTGAGGACAAGTCGTTTTGAAGAAGGGGGGAATGATGTGACCACGCCCCAAGCCCCATCAAGTCCTCGTCTTGATTCCCTCGAGCTTCCAAAGGGACCAATGACCCGAGCTAGGTCCAAGCGATTTCATGAAGTTGTTTCAGCTTTGTTGTTCAAGTTTTGGAAGGAGAATCAGCTTGTTGAAGATGAGGAAGCTCGATCCAACTCCTCGAAGAAACCATGCACCTTAGTGCAAGCTAATTTCAGCTCCATTTTAGCTTTTCTAGCTCGTTTCAACTCCGACCAGCTCAATTGAGCTCATTTCAGCTCAATCGAGCTCAATTTAGCTACAATTCAGCTCATTTATTTTATTGGTTGAATAATTAAAGTATTTTATTAACTTAGTTTAAGTTATTACAGCTCATAATTATGTTTTGATTTATTTCATGTTTTTAAAGTTGTCTTAGCCGAATTTAATATGTTTAGCTTAAGACTTTATTTTTGTCTATTTTAAATTTATGTGTTAATTAATATATCTATTTTAATTAATTTGTTCATGTTTCATGTAGGTACAGCCGAATGTGGAGATTCCGATACGACCATGCCCCGGGCACACTTTTGGATCAACTCCCTAAGCATTGTTTGCAAATCCATGCGAGCTGAATTAGTTCAATTTCATTTCGTTAAGCTCCGTTTAGCTCGTTTCCAGCTCACTCGAGCTCAAGTCAACTCACTCAAGCTCAATTCAGCTCAATCTTAACCCAATGAGCTTATTTTTAGCTTTCTTTAGCTTGCATTTATTTTGCTGAAATAAACCATTTAATTTGTCATTAGTTAAATTAGTTGTTTATCTTAAGTTAGTTAATTTGTTAAAATCTGGACAAATAATTAATTAAGTGTTTTAATTATATCTAAATTAAATACTTAATTAATTATGATGTTTTAAATATGTCTAAAATTGTTAATATGTATGGCCAAAATTAATGTGCAAATTATTGAGTTCATATGCTGCTAATTTAATGTGTTTGAAATGCATTTAACTTGCTGATTTAATTTGCTGCAGGTTCATGAACGGATTGGTGCAATGTATGGGAGTGTGCATGCACAATTGAGGTTCAATGGATGGCATTTAAAGGAGCACATGCATTTGGGACGTTCATGCAAGAGGGAGTTGCTGAAAGTTCATGTATTTGAAGATTCATGGATCATATTTATGGGGGAAAATACATGGGACGTTTCATGCATGATTCATGCATTTTCAAGATGACCATTCAAGTATTTTAGGCACATTAATGCCTCATTCAGCCAAGGGAGATGTAGGATCATTAAAGAGCTGCACATTCATGGAATTATGGAGATTCTTCAAGGCTAAGGATGCATGAATGCATCAAGTGAAGCATCATGATGGTTCGGCCAATTCATGTACCATCTTCAAGCATGAACTGGATTTTAATGCTATTTGTGTGAACATGTTAAATACCTGTGTGAACAGAATTTAAGTTAGTGTGAACAACATAGATGCCGAATATCAATAGGCATTTTAGGCTTATAAATAGCTTACTTGTTTATTGTAAAAGGTTACAGAATTTGATTATTGAAAACTTGATTGTGAGGTTTCCTCCTATCCTATTTCGTACGAGTCTCGTTCTGACTTATCTAGCTCGCTAGTGGCGTCAACCCGACTTCTTGAACTTATCACCATCCTGGTGTGGCGTTCATCCACCTTTTTATACCTTTGGTTCCTACCTCTCTATAGGTAACGGGTCAAGGTCCATCTTCGACAATCCATTAAACCCACCTTAAGCAATATAAGTCCCGGGGCAATACTTCATATAGTATTGAATCGTTCTCCGCTTGAGTTCTATTTTTCCATTCCATTTTAACTATTAAATTATAAACAATATTTCTTTATTTCACCGAGCCTATCAAACATCTATCCAAACCATCTTTTGAACCCATTTTCTCAACTTCCGCTATAAAAAAATCATCTAACTCCATCTATCTACAAAATCGAACAAACTTCTCGTCGACGATCGGGCAATCAAGTGAATCGACTCAATCAATCGGGCCGGATCACATCATTTGGTATCAGAGCTACTAAAACGAGGAGTGCCGACATTCGTATCAAGCTCGGAGTAGGTTCGTAACGAAAAAAAAAGTCAAAAAAAATTTGAGTTGGAATTTAATTTTTTTTCTCTTCCTTGTATTTTGTTTACTATTGTATTGGATTTAAAAAAACGAGAAAAAATTCAAAAAAAATAAAAAAAAAAAGAAAAGAAAAAAAAGGGTGAGCAAAAAAATCAAGTTAAAAAAAAAGTGAAAAGTCTTGCGAGTTTTTATCATTATCACTTATTACTCCGATCATCAAGTTTTCCTTCCTACCGTTATTTACCATCCCAACGCCACATTTTAAACCAATTTTCTTCTTTGTTCAGCCTACCCTACACTCGACATCATCCCTTGTAACCCATTTTGAAACCGACCCTCAAGCAGTAAATTAAGTCTATCGAGACGAATTACGAATTTGTGAGACGAGGTCGAGTGGTAAAAGGCAAGAGAGCGTGAGTTCATTCGAAAAAAAAAGCCTAAAAGAGAGTTCAAACACGAGTGAGTGAATTTTTCTTTTTGAGCGAACTTGAGAGATTTGTGGTGAGAATTATTTTTCTTTCTAATTTAACTTTTGTTTTCTAATATTTTGTTGAAGCATGTCTGAAGAATTTTCTGAATTTGAATTCCAAATGTGGAGACAAGAAATGCAAAGGATAATGCGATCTGAATTTTGACAATTCGACAAAGATAAAGAAGATTTGACATCTACTATCGTTGACATCAAGATTAGTGCAATCCTTCAAAGATTGGAAAATGAGCCACAATGTGAAGATATGTTTCACACGCGTTTCTGTGTCCACGATAAAGTTTGTTGCCTCATTATTGATGGTGGAAGTAGGTCAAACATGGCTAGTATTCGAACGGTAAAAAAACTTGGCTTGGCCACTACCAAGCATCCACGACCCTATCAACTGCAAGGACTTGGTGTTGAAGGCAAATTTGAAGTTACTCAACAAGTGTGTGTTGCATTTTCCATCGGAAGATACCAAGACGAAGTCCTTTGTGATGTTGTGCCTATTCAAGTCTGCCATTTGTTGCTAGGAGAACCATGGCAATCGGATCGCAAGGTCATTCACGATGAACGTACCAATAGGTATTCCTTTAAGCATCAAGGAAGGAAAATCACTTTAGCGCCGCTCACACCGGAACAAGTGCAAGAAGACCAATTCAAAATGAAGCAATCCATTGAGCGAGAAAAGGAGAAAGAGATTGAAAAAGAAATGAAAGAAAAAGAACAAGAAATTGAAAAAGAGAGTGAGATTGAAGAAAGAAACGAGAGTGTAAAAGAAACGAGTGTCATGGAAAAAGAAATTGAGATTGAAAAAGGATGTGAAAAGAGAAAGAAATCGAAAAAGAAATTGAGATTGAACAAAAGTGTGAGGAAAAAGAGAAAATTGAAAAAGAAAGAAAAGACAATGAGTTAGAAAAACAAACGAGAGAAAAGGAGGCAAAAAGCAAGAAAAAGTGAGGAATCTGTTTACTAAACCACATGAGAATTTGTCTTGTTTTGTTTCCTCTTTTCAGGTCTCCGGAAGGCCAAGTGACGATAATTTTCAACTCCAATACCTCTCGAAGGAGAGAAGGTTCATTTTGGCTGAAAAAGGTAATGTTCTCAACGATCCTAGTTCGCCTATGCCAAAAGGTAAGCAAGGTATGAATGTTGAAAATTTTAAAGCACTTCTGCCTTACTCGATTGTTGATGGACACACTGTTGATGATTTGGTCTTTAGAAAGAATCTAAACTTTGACGTGGCTATTTGTCATTCTTTGATTGATGATGATCCATTTGTTTTGTCTAATGATAAGAAGATTCTTGCTTTTGAAAAATATCATTTTGATGGTATTGGTTGTTTATCTTTAACTTGCAATGGAATGCATGTTTTGGATGCGCAAGATGAAAGTCCATATAAAATGTTCATTCTCACTGATCATGTTGAAAAGGAATGGAAATGTATTGATGAATACGCCATTGGCAAGATTTTTGATGAAGAGCGAATAAATCAGCACCAACAAAATCTGGAATTGTGTGATCAAAAGTTGACATATCATCTGCTTGGTTGTGTTGATCATGTGGATTATCTAATTTTTGGTGTGAAATTTCCATGTTTTTGTAAATCTTTTCGAATGAAATTTAAAGGGTTTGCTTGTTTGAATTTGAGTATGTTAACACCCTGGTTGTTTAATTTGTGTAAATTGTTGGAGATAAAAGGACTCTTTTTGCCATTTGGATCGAGTAGTCAAAATCATGTCTTTAATCCTGGAGTTTGCTATTATGAATCATCTATGAAAGAAAGCAAGCATCGTAAAATTTGTTTGAATGAATGCGTAAACAATCTTTGTTTGTATGATACTTTGTCTTTAAGTTTGAAAATGAGCCATGTGAATCTTGTTGGTTTGTTAAGTCAAAATCAAAATTTTATTTTCGGAGGATGTTCTCAACTGTGGACTAAAAGATCCGAACATGTTTTGAATGATAATGATTTTGAGTTGCTTAGTGCTCTTTCTATGAAGTCGGTCATGAAATTGCCAAATCAAATTGAAATGGCAAGAGAAAATTTTGTCTTTGACCCCGGTGAACACCATTCTATATCATTGCCTAAGGTAATCGAACCATGGAAAGTTGACTTCCAAAACCATAGCTATCAAATGCCTTGTGATTTATGTTTGTTTCCATCGAAGAAAAAGGTAAGAACTATTTCTATTTTCGACCCCGGTATTGGATTATTTGTTCAAACTGTGAATCAAATCTCAAAAAGTTCCTTTGTGTTTAATCTTCATCGTGTCACTAATTCGTTTTATTCTTTTAAAGGTGACAATGTGAAGTGGTACCCTCCTAAAGAGGGAGGGCATGCGAATGAGCTTCTTTTGATCCGAGTTAATTGTGGCTTTCAGAATCTTCAACGATTTTTCGCGAGTAAATGGCCCGATTTGGGGACAAATCGCTTTAAAGAGGGAGGGGATGATACGACCATGCCCCGGGCACACTTTTGGATCAGCTCCCTAAGCATTGTTTGCAAATCCATGCGAGCTGAATTAGTTCAATTTCATTTCGTTAAGCTCCGTTTAGCTCGTTTCCAGCTCACTCGAGCTCAAGTCAACTCACTCAAGCTCAATTCAGCTCAATCTTAACCCAATGAGCTTATTTTTAGCTTTCTTTAGCTTGCATTTATTTTGCTGAAATAAACCATTTAATTTGTCATTAGTTAAATTAGTTGTTTATCTTAAGTTAGTTAATTTGTTAAAATCTGGACAAATAATTAATTAAGTGTTTTAATTATATCTAAATTAAATACTTAATTAATTATGATGTTTTAAATATGTCTAAAATTGTTAATATGTATGGCCAAAATTAATGTGCAAATTATTGAGTTCATATGCTGCTAATTTAATGTGTTTGAAATGCATTTAACTTGCTGATTTAATTTGCTGCAGGTTCATGAACGGATTGGTGCAATGTATGGGAGTGTGCATGCACAATTGAGGTTCAATGGATGGCATTTAAAGGAGCACATGCATTTGGGACGTTCATGCAAGAGGGAGTTGCTGAAAGTTCATGTATTTGAAGATTCATGGATCATATTTATGGGGGAAAATACATGGGACGTTTCATGCATGATTCATGCATTTTCAAGATGACCATTCAAGTATTTTAGGCACATTAATGCCTCATTCAGCCAAGGGAGATGTAGGATCATTAAAGAGCTGCACATTCATGGAATTATGGAGATTCTTCAAGGCTAAGGATGCATGAATGCATCAAGTGAAGCATCATGATGGTTCGGCCAATTCATGTACCATCTTCAAGCATGAACTGGATTTTAAAGCTATTTGTGTGAACATGTTAAATACCTGTGTGAACAGAATTTAAGTTAGTGTGAACAACATAGATGCCGAATATCAATAGGCATTTTAGGCTTATAAATAGCTTACTTGTTTATTGTAAAAGGTTACAGAATTTGATTATTGAAAACTTGATTGTGAGGTTTCCTCCTATCCTATTTTGTACGAGTCTCGTTCTGACTTATCTAGCTCGCTAGTGGCGTCAACCCGACTTCTTGAACTTATCACCATCATGGTGTGGCGTTCATCCACCTTTTTATACCTTTGGTTCCTACCTCTCTATAGGTAACGGGTCAAGGTCCATCTTCGACAATCCATTAAACCCACCTTAAGCAATATAAGTCCCGGGGCAATACTTCATATAGTATTGAATCGTTCTTCGCTTGAGTTCTATTTTTCCATTCCATTTTAACTATTAAATTATAAACAATATTTCTTTATTTCACTGATCCTATCAAACATCTATCCAAACCATCTTTTGAACCCATTTTCTCAACTTCCGCTATAAAAAAATCATCTAACTCCATCTATCTACAAAATCGAACAAACTTCTCGTCGACGATCGGGCAATCAAGTGAATCGACTCAATCAATCGGGCCGGATCACATCAGATTCATTCAAGCTAGGTGCATGAACGTCTACTTACAATGCATGATGTGGGAACACAATTAAAGATGATTCATGAATGGGCTGGTTCAATGAACGTAAGGATGATGCATGAATGATTTAATACAATAATGGAAGAATGCATGAATGTTCACTTACATGCATCGGTTGCTGTCCATTGATCTCCTAAGTACCTATTCGGCCAAAAGGCATCTCTTGGAGTGTCCATTCACACCTTGGCCGAACCTAGACATGTCCATTGCTCTCCCATACATTCACCAAGCCTTCAAGTTCATTTCCTTAGCCATGAAGCTGCCCATTGAAGTACCATTCAGCTGAATTTGGACATAGCCTTTAAAGATACATTTCTAGATTAGTTTAATTCAATTAAAGCCGAATTTACTTAGTCTATTTGGCTATCTAATGTAATCTATAAATAGTTCTTTTCTCTTTGTAAAAAGGTTACAGAATTTGATCAATTAAACTTAATAGAACTTTTGTTCTTGTGAGGTTACCTCCTCTCTTCTTTCGTTCGAGTCTCGAAGCGACTTATCTAGCTTGCTAGTGGTGTCAATCCGAACTCCATTGAACTTATCACCGAATCGGTGTGGCGTTCAACCATCTTCCTATACCTTTGGTTCTTACCTCCATATAGGTAACGGGTCAAGGTCCGCTTCTATCCTTCATCAAAATTCACCTTAAGCAATATAAGACTCGGGACAATACTTTTTAGTATTGAATCATTCTTAAAGTTTGAGTTCTTTATCCATTTCCATTTATTTATCATCTTTGTAACTTAATTCTTTGTTAAACCGAACCTATCTTTCATCAAACCAAAACCCATCCTTTGAACCCATTTTGCCTACCTTCCGCTTATAAAACATTCAAACTCCATCTATCTACAAATTTGAACGAGCTTCTCGTCGACGATCGGGCATCTTAAGTGAACCCGACTCAATTAATCGGGCCGGATCACATCACTTATTAATTAAAACTAAGATGAGTTGAATAAATGTCTAGCAACTCATTTATTAAACTAAGATGCTTAAATGCATGGTTTTGAAATGCAAATTTAACTAACATGAAAGTTACATAATTAAACTAACTTGACTTAATTTAATGATGCAAACTTAACTAACATGAAAGTTACATAATGCATGACTTTATTAAATGCAGAACACATATTAATGATGTGCAAACTATGACATAATTAAAAAACACAAACTAAAATAACTAAAAATTAATGAATCAAAGTCCTTATTTTCCAGCTGCCAAATTGACAAACTGAAATAAAAAACTTCATTTTGCACTTGGGCCCCTCGAGTTTGGGCCAATCTCAGTAGCATCGAGTTGTGTCGTAACATGATGCGACCGGGATCGCATCAGATTCGGGTCAACATTTTCCTTAGTGTTGGTTCATTCTTGTTTTTAAGCTTTTCTTTCCATTTCACCTTAAACCGAAAATTCCATACCTTTAATATTTGTTTTTCTTTCTTTCTTAGCCGAAATACCTTACCAATCGTTTCCTTTTAACCTTAAATGAACCATAAACACCTTCATTGAACAAATATAACTCTTTGATTCAAGACGAACGAAACTTCATTGTTAGGACGATCGGGCAACAAAAACGACTCAGATTCATCAACGAGGCCGGGGTCGTATCATTTGGTATCAGAGCTACTAAAACGAGGAGTTCGGACGTTCGAGAAGAGCCAGAGTAAGTAGATTTTTGAAAAAAATATAAAAAAATCAAAAAAAAATTGAAAAGAAAAAAAATTTTATACGGTCTAGGTGCGGACGAAAAGAATGTGAAAGATCCGTAAAAAAAAAAGTCTGGAGACACTTCAATAAAAATTTTTCTAAAATCACATTCTACACTCCTTTATACCCATTTTAGTGAATTTTCACGCTATTAAAAAAAATTTCCCAATTAGTGAATTCATTTTATACGCCACATCTTTAAACCTTTTCTTTCATTCGAGCCTACCCTAAACCATACGGCTTTCCCTTGCAAACCCCTTGAAGCCGACCCTCTAAACTAAAGATCAAGCCCTACCGAGTCTTATCCGAAATTATAAGAGAAGAAACGAGAGGAAAAAGGCACGAGTGTGGGAGCATATTCGAGAGGAGGTAAAAGCCAAAAGAGTGCAAACACGAGCGTGAGTGTCGTTCTTTCTTTCTTTTCTGAGTGAACGTGAGTCTTTGTGGTGAGGAATCTTTATTATGTCTCAAAATCCCGAGCAAAACATGGCGGAAAGGACCGAAAGACAACCGATAAGAAATGTAGGAGGAGGAGTTCCCGATTTAGGTCAACAAGCCCTCTTAAGGGAATTCCAACGAATGCTTCGAACTGAACTTGAATCTATTAATGAGAGACTCGATCGAGTGGAAGGAGGACCAACACGAGAAGGAACCCCTGAAGGACCGAGACGGGGGCGAGGGCGAGCAAGATCTTTCGTGGATGATCCCTACGAGCCAAGCGAGGTGGAAAGTGACCAAGCGTCGAATCAAAGCGAGAGACGACGAGGTCAAAGGAATAGGGGTCTTAGAGATCGAGGCCAAGTTGATGATGATTTAAAAAGTATTAAGCTATCCATTCCTCCCTTTCATGGGAAATCTGATCCGGAAGCTTATCTAGAATGGGAGAGAAAAATCGAGATGGTCTTCGAGTGTCACAATTACTCGGAGAGCAAAAAGGTGAAATTGGCAGCAATCGAGTTCTCCGATTACGCAATGATATGGTGGGATCAACTTACCACAAGTCGAAGAAGGAACGGGGAGCGGCCAATCTCAACTTGGACCGAAATGAAAGCCGTAATGCGTAAGAGATTTATACCTTCTTATTATTATCGTGAACTTTATCAAAAGTTGCAGAATCTTACGCAAGGAAATCGAAGTGTGGAGGACTACTTCAAAGAAATGGAGATTGCCATGATACGTGCGAACGTGGAAGAAGATCGCGAAGCAACCATGGCTCGATTCTTAGCCGGACTTAATCGTGACATAGCTAACGTGGTGGAACTTCAACACTACGTCGAAGTTGTTGATATGGTGCATGTTGCCATCAAAGTCGAAAAACAATTGAAGCGAAAAGAAACTAGTCGAACCTTTCCTAGCACCAACAATTCTCAAAAATGGAACCAAGGCAGGGGCAAAGAAGATCTATCCAATCGCGCGAAGGACCAAGTGGTGCCAGCAAAGTCTACCAAGCCCTTTGGCGAAACTAGTAAAGGCAAAGAAGTAGCTTTCCCAAGCCGATCAAGGGATATCAAATGTTTCAAATGCTTAGGGAGGGGGCACATTGCTAGCCAATGCCCTAATCGGAGCAATATGTTTGTGAGATCCAATGGTGACATTGAATCAGAAGGAGAAGAAGAAAAAAATGTCAACAAGGCCGGGGCGTATCATTTGGTATCTGAGCAAATATAATTTTTTGAATCAAGACGAACGAAACTTCATCGTTAGGACGATCGGGCAACGAAAATGACTCGGATTCATCAACGAGGCCGGGGCCGTATTAGGCATTGTTGATGAGACAACCAATCCTTGTACTTATGTATAAGGAAAATTTGTTTAATACTAATGACTTAACTGGAAATCCCCCTTCTTCTGTTTTGTCTCTCTTTCAGGATTTCAAAGATGTTTTTCCGGATAATGTGCCAAGTGGTTTGCCACCACTTCGTGGGATTGAGCACCAAATCGATTTTGTGCCTGAAGCCGTTATTCCGAACCGACCAGCATACTGAACCAATCTCGAAGAAACCAAATAGCTTTAACGTCAAGTCAATGAACTCATGGAAAAAGGGCTACATTCGAGAGAGCCTTAGTGATAGATGAATGCGCGCGGACCAAGATCAAGTTGCCAAGTCACAAGAAACTCCTACGAAAACCCTAAACAATCAGATCTGAAACGAAACAGAAAATTAAAAGATTAGAACTTTGAATTTCCAGATCTGAAATAAAATCCCCAAATCAGCAAAAGAATCAAATTGAGAATAGAAATAAGTGTTAATAAGGGTTCTTGAAACCCTAAAGGAGATTGTGATTCTGCCCAATTGAACACCAAGATAGTTTTCCCCAAATTTCGACAATCTAATTTCACCCAAAAAGAGTATGGAAGAACCCTAGAAATTGGGAATTTTTGGGTTGATTCCTTAAGATAGAAAAATGCTGAAAACACAATAAAAACAGAAAATAAATTAGATAAAGATTCAGCACAAGTAGAAATAAAGAAAGAATTGACAGTAAGAAATTAAAAGATAAGTCCTAAGAAGCCTTGAAACCCCGAAAGATCTCACAACTCCCTTCAAACGGCTCTAATCTCCCCTCCAAAGAATATCAATGGCAAGAAGAAGGTTGAAGATGGCTCCCACAATCAAAAGATTGTTAAAACAACTTCTAAAGAAAACCCAAGAGAGAATTCTTGGAGAAAAAAACTCAAAGAGAATTCTGCACTTAAACAAATCTGAAATTTAATGTATTTGAGTAGTTGTTTACAAGGTGGCCGGCCATGCCTTTAAATAGGCCTTATAACTAGTCCTAATCTATTAGAAAACTAAAATAAAAAAAAACTCCTAATTATTTTAATATGGAAATTCAGTCAAAGGTCTTTTATTTGGGACTCTTGGACTGAATATTTACATAAAAATTTAAACTAAGTAAATAAATAAATAAAAATAAAAATAAAAATAAAAATAAAAATAAAACTTTACAACTTGGGCAACTTTGACAATTTGGCCTGATTTTCAACTAAGTATGTATGGATTTCTTGATTGGGCTGGGAATTTGCTTATTGGGCCTCGCCTTCAAGAATTTGGGCTTTTGTGACTCGTATAATTCCCCCTTCCTCAAAAAGATTCGTCCTCGAATCTGAAAAATCAAATGGACTCGACTTTCCTCGATCGAACGGGACTAATGGCAATTGAGTCCACTTTATAAGCAGAATAATAAGGGTCGATTTACCTTTTCCATTTAATACAAACTTTTGCTCATCGGGGGCATAGTGTAGTCGAAGCTCTTCAGGCTCATGCAGTGTGATTTTATCTTTGCCTATGTTGATCGTTTGAAAGCGTCTTTCATTTGAGAGGTATTGAAGTTGAAAGTTATCTTTCGGTCTTTCGGAAACCTAAAAAGTAGCAACACAAGAAAAATTCATATCTTGGTTAGTGGAAACATTCCTCACTACCCTTTCCTCGTGTTTTTCTTTTGTTTCTTTTTCTAACTCATTTTCTCTTTTTTCTTCAACTTCTTTTTCAATTTTCTTGTCTGTTTCACATTCCTTTTCACTCTCAATCTCTTTTTGCTCTTTTTCATTCTCTTTTTCTTTTCCCTCATTTGTTTTAACAACAGAATTTTTCAGTTTGATTTGGTCCTTATGGACTTGTTCCGGAGTGAGCGGCACTAAGGTGATTTTCCTTCCTTGATGCTTGAAAGAATACCTATTGGTACGACCATCGTGAGTGACCTTTCGATCCAGTTGCCATGGTTCTCCTAGCAACAAATGGCAGGCTTGAATAGGCACTACGTCGCACAGAACTTCGTCTTGATACTTACCCATAGAAAAGGTGATGCGCACTTGTTGAGTGACCTTAAATTGGCCTTCGTTGCTAAGCCCTTGTAGTTGATAAGGTTGTGGATGCTTGGTAGTGGTTAAGCAAAGCTTTTCCACCATCGTCGTGCTGGCTACGTTCAAGCAACTTTCACCATCAATAATAACTCTACAAAGCTTACCTTGTACATGGCAGCGAGTATGAAAGAGATGTTTTCGTTGCTGCTCGCTCTTTGGTTTTGCCAAAGATGGTTGTCCACGATCATGAAAATCATCATCCATTCTAGGGACACGTCGAGTGATGCAACCTTAGCCCAGGAAATTACTACCGAATCCATTGAGCTGCCACGAGGACCAATAACTCGATCACGAGCTAAGAGATTTCGAAATGCAATAGCAAGCTATGTGGAACGAGCTTGGGAAGAGGGAGTGGCCGGATTTGATAGTCGTGCTTCAAACCGTTCAAAAGGCGTTACTTGCAATTTATTGCAAGCTGAATTTGTTTCTTTTAATTAACTTGTTTTAGTTTAATAAATAAGTTGCTGATCAATTAATTTAACTTATCTTAAAGTTTTAATACATGAGTTAGTTATTGAACTTTATTAAATAAGATGCTTCTTAATTGATCTAGTTCCTAGGATTATTTATTGATGCATAAATTAAGTTCTTTAAATTATGCTTCTTTAATTAAACTTTTTGCTGAATATAGATGAAATATTTGAATTGTGAGCTATCCAATTCTCTTTGTTCTTTCGGAATTGATTTGACTTATCAAGCATAGCTTGTGGCGTCCATCTTTTCTTTGTTGCTGAACTTATCACCTTTGGTGTGGCGTTCAATATACCTTTGGTTCCTATCATAGTTGATAGTGGGTCAAGGTTCCTTTCCTGTTTCCTTTAACCGAAAACACCTAAAGACCATTTTGAGATTCGGGTCAACAATTCGTTATTGTTGGTTCATTTTCGGTCTTAGCCAATTAATTTGTTATTGTTTCCTCTTTATTTTGTTTATTACCTTTGTTTGAAGCCATTATCTCTATTTTGTTTCATTTTAAAACCGAAACGAATCCATCCTTACTCAATTCACGATTGGGTAACACATACGACTCAAAACTTCACGAGACGAGTTCGTATCAAATTGGTATCAGAGCTAGCGAATTTGGAGTAAGAATCGACATTGTCGGCAATACGGTATAGTAGTTTCTTCAAAAAAAATTCAAAAAAAATTCAAAAAAAAAATTCAAAAAAAAAATTCAAAAAAAAAATTTGGTTTCCATTCAAACTCAAGAGATTGGATATCAAGTTGAAAAAAAAATTCGTGAAAAAAAATTCGTGAAAAAAAAATTTTTGTGAAAAAAGAAGAAGAAGCTAGTTTTGAAATTTTGTTGTTGTTTGCTGCCCAAATTATAGTTATTACTACCTTCTACTATTTCGCCACATCCAACCTTTCATTTCTTGATTCAAGCCTACTTTCCTTTGTCCTACAATATTCTTACCAAGCCCAAACATCAAGGTTGTAAGCCGACCCACAACAACTGCTTTTTAAGTTTAAATAATTCCTAAGAACTTAGAGAGGAGGAGTGAGTGGAAAGAGGCAAGAGAGTGGTGAGTTTATTTGAGAGTATAAAAGCCAAGGAAGTGAGATTTCTTTGTGAGTGGATAGTGAGATTCTTTGTTGTGAGTTCATTTTAAAAAAAATATGTCACGAAGTCCGGAAAGAAATCAAAATGTGGAAGGAGGGTTCCGTCCCGTAAGAAATGTTGGAGGAGGAGTGCCAGATTTATGCGAGAGATGGAGCGATTATTTGATAGAAAACTTGAACCAATTGAAGATCAATTATATCGAGTCGAGAGACGAGAACAACGTGAGATGACTCTGGAAGATGCAAGACAAGAGCGAGAACGTCCAATTCAAGATCCTTATGAAGCAAGTGGACAAGAAAGTGATCACTCATCTGCCCAAAGTGTACGACGTCGAGGCCATTAACGACAACGAGGTCCTAGAGATCGTGAACGACCAGATGATAATCTTAAGAATATCAAGATGACAATTCCACCATTCCAAGGTAAGAATGACCCTGAAGCTTATTTGGAGTGGGAAAAGAAGATTGAGCTTGTTTTTTATTGCCACAACTATTCGGAGAGTAAAAAGGTGAAACTCGCGGCAATTGAGTTTTCTGATTATGCCATAGTGTGGTGGGACCAGCTTGTAACTAGTCGACAACGAAATGGTGAAAGACCCATCTCTACTTGGGGAGAAATGAAATCAGTCATGCGGAAAAGATTTATTCCATCATACTACCATCGAGATCTTTATCAACGACTTCAAAACCTTACTCAAGGAAATAGAAGTGTTGAAGATTATTATAAGGAGATGGAGATAGCGATGATTCGAGCTGATATCGAGGAGGATCGAGAGGCAACCATGGTTAGGTTCCTTGCGGGTTTAAACCGTGACATTGCCAACATAGTTGAACTACAACACTATGTTGAAGTGATGGACATGGTTCACATGGCGATTAAGGTTGAAAAGCAACTTAAGCGAAAAGGAGTTAGTAGACCCTATGCCAATTCTTCAACCAACAAATGGAATCAAGGAGTCAACAAACCCCCTGTTAGAACAAAAGAGCCGACTGTAGCAGTTAAATCAAATCAACCCATTGGAGAGACAAGTCGAAATAAAAATGAGCAAGCGCCAAATTGCACGAGAGACATAAGATGTTTCAAGTGTCAAGGCCGAGGGCACATAGCTAGTCAATGTCCCAATCGACGAATTATGGTGATAAGAGTTGATGGAGAAGTTGAGTCGAAGGAAGAGGATGGAAATGAACCTGAAATGCCATCCGATGATGAAGATTTAGAGTTACCCGTTGAAGGAGAAATTCTTGTGGTGAAGCGTAGCCTCAGTATTCAAAGTGTTGAAACTGATCAACAAAGGGAGAATATTTTTCACACTCGATGCCACATACAAGGCAAGGTATGTAGTATGATCATTGATGGTGGTAGCTGTACTAATGTAGCTAGTATTATGTTGGTGGAAAAGCTAGGTTTGGCTACAACTAAACATCCAACTCCATACAAGTTGCAATGGCTAAATGATGGAGGTGAGCTGAAAGTAACAAAACAAGCTGTGGTGGCATTTTCTATTGGAAAGTACCAAGATGAAGTGGTGTGCGATGTAGTTCCTATGCATGCGGGACATCTACTTTTGGGACGTCCATGGCAGTTTGATAGGCGCGTGATCTATGATGGTTGTACAAATCGCTATACATTCAAGCATCGAGGCAAGAATGTAACTTTAGCGCCATTGACTCCAAAGCAAGTGTACCAAGATCAATTGAAGTTGAAGGAAAAGATTGAAAAAGAGAGAGAGACAAGAAAAATGAAAAAAAGAAAGAAAAAATTGAGGGAGTGGAGGTAAAAGTACGAGAGGAACAAGAAAGTCAAAAAGAAATTGAAAGTGGTAAAATGAGCGTATTTGCGAGAGAAAAAGAGATAAGAAAATCATTGTTGTTGCATCAACCCGTACTTCTACTTATGTACAAGGAATGCTTATTTGATGCTAACGAACTTGATAATTCTTTACCTTCGTCTATTGTTTCTTTGCTTCAGGAATTCAAAGACGTTTTCCCGGAAGATGTGCCAAGTGGATTGCCTCCTTTTCGAGGTATTGAACACCAAATAGACTTTATTCCCGGAGCTACAATTCCAAATCGACAGCTTATCGAAGCAACCCAGAGGAAACTAAAGAGTTGCAACGACAAGTGGCGGAATTAATGGAAAAAGGCTATATACGGGAGAGTTTAAGTCCATGTACGGTTCCCGTTCTGTTGGTGCCTAAAAAAGATGGTTCATGGAGGATGTGTGATACGAGTCATAAAGGCCCAATCCAAGTTCAAGAACGTGATGGGCTCAAATTGCCACAAGGCCCAATAACGAGATCAAAGGCCCGACAAATGTGGTCCAAACTAAATGGGACCATTCAAGAGCTTGCTAGCAAGGCCTTAGATGCATACACGAGAGAACAAGAAAATCAAGATTCACTTTCTTGTTTTCAAGAAAATCAAGAAATCGAATCTTGGCCCAATTTTGCTGTTCGAAGAGATTTCAAGAATCAAGAAAATCAAGATTTCAAATCTTGGAAATCTTGGTCCAAGAAACCAAATCTTGCAGCCAAAACGCATTGGATCTCCATTACGAGCGTCAACGACCCAATTTTGGTAAGAGATGGATCACGAGCCCAAATTCTTGAAGGCGAGGCCCAATAACCAAAATCCAGCCCAATCAAGAAATTTCTTCATACTTAGTTGAAAATCAGGCCAAAATGTCAAAGGGCCCAATTTGTAAACATCTTACTTGTTTAATTTAATTTTTTAATCTTTAGGAGCATTACATGTAAAATTCGGCCCAAAACAGCCCATATAAGTGCATGGCTGAATTTACCTTGTTATTTTATTAATTAGGTTTAATTTTTTATTAGTTACTTGTGAGATTAGGATTTGTTGGAAGCCTATATAAGCATTGGCCAGCCACCCTTTGTAAAAACATCTTATTATTATTTTTTCTATCAAATTTCAGATTTGTTGAGTGCAGAATTTTCTTTGGGGTTTTCTCCAAGAATTCTCTCTTGAGTTTTCTTTAGAAGTTGTTTTAACAATCTTTTGATTGTGGGAGCCATCTTCAACCTTCTTCTTGCCATCGATATTCTTTGGAGGGGAGATTAGAGCCGTTTGAAGAGATTTGTGAAATCTTTCGAGATTTCAAGGATCTTTAGGACTTATCCTTTAATTCTTGCTGTTTTCGATTTCTTTCTTTACTTTTCTTTGCTTATACTTGTGCCGATTTCTCATCTAATATTTTGCTGTTCTTGTTTGTTTTCCAGCATTGATTAAACTCAAGATCTCATCGTTTAAGTTGTTCTCCTATTGGCAGCACCCATTCGAACCCAAAAATCCCCAATTCCTAGGGTTTGGCCGATTGGATTTCTTTCAATTTGGGAATCAATTGATTGCTGGAAATTGGGCATTCTTGGCCAAATCAATTCCTTGGCAGATTCGCATCTTTTCTTTCTTCTCAATTTCGTTTGATTCATCGATTCTATTTCTTTTCTTCTTGCTGCTCTTTTAATTGAATTTGGGAATTTTAAATTCAAATCTGATTCGGTTTAATCTTGTTCTTTGTTTTAATTTTCAGATCTGTTCGTTTAGAGCTTTCGTAGGAGTTTCCCATGACTTGACGACTCGATCTTGGTCCGCGCGTAACCCTATATCATTTGGTATCAGATTTTGGGCGTTTTGAGTGTTCTTGGTTGATTTCTAAACTGATCTCTATTTTTTAAAGCATAAACAGCAGTTTTACCCAGAAAAATTGTTCAAAAAAAATTCATTTGAGTGGGTAAACGTTGTCCGATTGATCTGAAATTTTACATACATGTTTTTGGCACTGTGATTGAATATAAAAAAATTATTCCCGCAAAAAAAATCAGTCAAAAAAGTCAAAAAAAATCAAAAAATACGAAATTCAATAAAAATTTAAAAAAAGATTCAGCGGGTTGAATTTGGTGCCCAAAATTTCCAGATCAAAAATTCAATATATAAGGACACTCCAGATTTAATTTCATGATTTTTGGAGATCGGGAACACCTCGAACGAAGTTGTCAAGTTACTCCGCAGTTTTTCGGATTTTCTGTTTTCAGCAATTTTTATTGATTCTTAGCTGTAGGTTTTCATTTGTTTACCTTTATTCTTCCTTTACGTTATCTAACACCTTCTTGTTTCTTGTGTTAGTAGAATTTAAACGTGTGCACAACTTCTTCCTCGGTGCAACACGAATCAATTGGTGTCTCGTCAGTTTTTGGCATCCTAGTGCAAATTAGGATTCTTTGGTAGTTTGGTTCACACTCTCTAATTGGTTGATATAAACTCTGATAAAGAACTCACAAGATTGAATTCGACCTCATTGAGAATTTGATTTTTTCTTTTTGAGTGATTAACGGTGAGGTTTGATAACTTTTATTTTTGAGTGTTGAGTGTTTTGCAGGTTTTAAAAAAATGTCTACAGGTGATAATAATAGTGACATATTTAAAAAATTCCAACAACAGTTGGATGAACAGGCTGCTGAGCTTTGACTGCTACCATCAATGAGGTGCAATTGAATCAAGAACCTCAATATCGAGATCCAATCAAAGAAGATAGGGATAACCAACCCAAGAGGCACGGCCCTCGACGTGTCACTAGAATGGATGATGATTTTCATGATCGTGGGCAACCTTCTTTGGCAAAACCGAAATTCACAATTCCCCAATTTCGTGGTAAGAATGATCCTGACGCTTATTGTGAATGGAAATCTAAGATTGAACTTATGTTTCGGTATTATAAATGTCCGGATGATGAAAAGGTAGCGTTAGCAACACTGGAATTTTCTGATTATGCATTAAGTTGGTGGACTCAACTTGGGGTAAACCGCCATCGGAATTATGAAGGTGAGATTTCGACATGGGATGAGTTGAAACAGATTATGCGTAAAAGGTTTATTCCACCTCACTACTATAGAGAAATTAAAACAAAGCTGAGAAGACTTATCCAAGGTAGTAGGACAGTGGATGAATATTTTAAAGAGATGGAGATGCTCATTCAGAGAGCTAATGTGGAGGAGGATGAAGAAACAACTATGGTTCGATTTATTGATGGTTTGAACAGGCCGATAGCTAATACATTGAGGCTACAAACTTACATTGATTTGGAAGAAGCAGTTCATAAAGTGATACGGGGTTGCGCACGGACCAAGATCGAGTTGTCAAGTCACGAGAAACTCCTACGAAAACCCTAAACAATTAGATCTAAAACGAAACAGAAAATTAAAAGATTAGATTTTTGAATTTTCAGATCTGAAATAAAATCCCCAAAACAGTAAAGAATCAAATAGAGAATAGAAATAAGTGTTAATAAGGAATCTTGAAACCCTAGAAGAGATTGCGATTCTGCCCAATTGAACACCCAGATAGTTTTCCCCAAATTTCGGCAATCTAATTTCTCCCAAAAAGAGTATGGATGAATCGGCAAGAACCCTAGAAATTGGGGATTTTTGGGCTAATTCCTTAAGATAGAAAAAGGCTAAAAACACTAAGAACAGAAAATAAATTAGATAAAGATTCGGCACAAGCAGAAATAAAGAAAGAATTGACAGTAAGAAATTAAAAGATAAGTTTTAAGAAGCCTTGAAATCCCGAAAGATCTCACAACTCCCTTCAAACGGCTCTAATCTCCCCTCCAAAGAATATCAATGGCAAGAAGAAGGTTGAAGATGGCTCCCACAATCAAAAAGATTGTTAAAACAACTTCTAAAGAAAACTCAAGAGAAAATCCTTGAAGAACTCAAAGAGAATTTTCACTCAAATCAAATCTGAAATTTTCAATGTAATTGTAATGTAATGTAGGGTGGCTGGCCAAGCCATATAAATAGGCCTTTCAAATGTTTTCCTAATTTAATTAGAACACTAAAACTAAAACTAAAAAAAAACTCCTAATTATTTTAATATGGAAATTCGGCCAAGGGTCTTTTATTTGGGACTCTTGGACTGAATATAAAAATTTAAACTAAGTAAAATAAATAAATAAATAAATAAAAATAAAACTTTACAACTTGGGCCACTTTGACAATTTGGCCTGATTTTCAACTAAGATGGGTGGATTTCTTGATTGGGCTTGGAATCTTCTTATTGGGCCTTGCCCTCAAGAATTTGGGCTTGTGATCCATCTCCTACCGAAATTGAATCGTTGATGCTCGTAATGGAGATCCAATGCGCTTTGGCTGCAAGATTTGGTGTCTTGGACCAAGATTCCTAATATTTGAAATCTTGATTTTCCCTTTCTTTTGTGTACGCATCTAAGGCCTTACTAACAAACTCCTGGATGGTCCCATTTAGTTTGGAACGCATTTGTTGGGCCTTTGATCTCGTATCATTCCCCCCTTCCTCAAAAAGATTCGACCTCGAATCTGAAAAATCAAATGGGGACAAGTCAGCCACATTAAAAGTAGAACATACATTGTACTCACCAGGTAGATCAATTTTATAGGCATTATCGTTGATCCTCTCGAGTACTTGGAAAGGCCCATCGCCCCTTGGTCTTTCTTCTTGCAGGAAATCGTTCTTTCCTCATATGGTGATGTGATCCGGCTCGGTTGATTGAGTCGATTCACTTGATTGCCCGATCGTCGACGAGGAATAGTTGAGTTATCGGAAATAGGATGAAATAAGGCTAAAGATGCGGAAGCTTTCAAATGGTTTTAAAGGTTGGCTAAGGTGATGGTAAATTTATAAGGGTAGTATGATGTGATCCGGCTCGGTTGATTGAGTCGATTCACTTGATTGCCCGATCGTCGACGAGGAATAGTTGAGTTATCGGAAATAGGATGAAATAAGGCTAAAGATGCGGAAGCTTTCAAATGGTTTTAAAGGTTGGCTAAGGTGATGGTAAATTTATAACGGTAGTAGGCTCGATTTAAGTATAAAAATAAGAAAAATGGAAGTTGATAAATGAAGGCTCGATTTTTGTAAAAAGATATTTAGTTGGGTAAAATCTAGGATAGTCGGTGGAATGGATAAATGAGCTTAAACACCAGAAACGATTCAACACTAAAAGTGTCACCCCGATTTCTATTCAGTTCAATGTGGGATTGCAGAATTGTAGAAGGTTGAACGCCACACCAAAGCAAGGTGATAAGTTCAAAAGAGAACGATAGACGCCACTAGCACGCTAGATAAGTCAGATCGAAACTCGTACGAATTTAGAGAGGAGAAAACTCACTCTTTGAACAAAGTTCATTCAAATGATCAAAAGTCAAAAGTCAAAAGTCCTTTACAAATGAAAGAAAACAAATATTTATAGGCACATAGATGACCATTCAAATTCGGCATCTAGGTGTTCACACAATAATAAAAACGTTCACACTAATGTATTAAAATAGTTCATAAATTCGGCAGATTCATGCACTAGCTGAATGGACACTTTCTTCCCCCTTAGTTTGTGCATGAATGCTTAGTCATAAAGAAAGGCTTCAAGTGACTTGTATGTGCACCAAAAGGTTGCATTCATCTCCTTGGGACGTTCATGCACTTGTATGGACCATGTATCTTCATAATTAAACACTTTAATGGCATGTAAGTTCATAAATGGTAGCATGAACCTAGTAAATTCGTTCTCCCCTTTGTGCATACACTTAATTCAATCAATGTGTTGAATTATTGAGTTAATTCCTTCCCTTGGACGTTCTTGAACCCATCCATGCATGTGTAGTAGCCTATAGGTCAATTCAAAGTGTGAACATGTTCAAGGAGCTCTATGGTCAACATAGAATTAGTTAGCAGCTACTTCTTGGCCGAATAAGTGCCTTGGAAAGTTAAGAGACAACCACCATACATGCACTTAAGCCATTCATGCATTCTATCATCCCATGCATTTGATCCATTCATGGACTAGCCTTTAATGTCCATACATGCATTCGACACATGCATGAATTTGTAGAAACATTGCATCTAGCCGTACATGCACCAGCATTTAATACTTCTTCATTCATGAGTGTGGAATGCCCAAAAGAGATGTTTCTTCATTCATACATTGTACCGTCCAAAGGAATGTACCTACATGAAATAAACAAGTCATTAAGACATCTCATGAACACTCATAAATTCGGCATGATGTGAACACATTAATGTCATGCATTAATTCGGCTATGTGAACATAATCAATTTATATAATGACAATGATATATTAATAACAAATATTAATATAAGACAAGTTTAATGCTTAAATGAATATGTGCAAATTTTATTTAATGTATTAAAGACAAAACTGAGTTTAAACTAAAATGAGCTAAGTTTTAGCTCGTGAGCTAAAGTTGAACTGAGGCTAAACTCCTAAGCTGAAGTTGAGCTAAGGTTTAGCTCGTGAGCTAAATATGAGCTAGGAGTGAGCTCGGTTTAGCTCAGGCAAGTTGGATCGAGCTTGAATAAGCTGGATTTGAGCTAGATGGAGCTCGTGGAGCTGGAAACGAGCTGGGATCAGCTTGCCAACATGTCAATGCTCGGCTTGACAGACTTGCTCGATGAAGTTCGCGGGGCGTGCTCGTATCATTCCCCCCCTCTTTTAGGCGACTTGTCCTCAAGTCGAGCCGTTTGTCCATGGGAGAACTTTGACTCATGCATGGTGTTCCTCGGTCAAATGGGATGGAAGATGTCACACAAACCTGAAAAATTCTTACCACAGCCAATAAAAAGAAACTCAAAGGAGTCAAATTCAAATGTGTTCGATAGTTCATAAAATATTCATTCAATCGAACATATGCCAAAAATCTCAATTGGACAAAGCAAGCATACATAAATTTGTCAAAGAGTTTCGTTAGACCATCGTTACAAACATGAAAACTAAGTTGGATCAAGGGATAATTGGTTAAAAACGATGGTAGGCACTTAAACACATTATTCCTCATCCAAAACATTTTAATTTCTTTAATCGAATATAGTAACTCATTTGGTCCTTTGTCTTGCTCATGCAAGGTATGCCATGGCCAAAGGTATGCTAATTCTTCCTTTTGTTTTTGAACAACATGAGGGGAGTCTCCAAATTCCAACGTAATAATCACATCATCACAATTCCAAAAGGAAAAATCCATCACATCAAAGTATAAATAATTTCCAAACAACCAATCAATGGAATTTTCAACTTCAATCGAAGTGAGCAAAGATATTTGAAAATTTTTAGATGACTTACCTTGACGAATATGAAGAGAAGAAAATTGAGGATTGGGTTTACCTTTCTCAGTCAAAATGAATCTTCTCTCTTTGGATAGATAACGTAAGACAAACCTATTACTTCGATAAATTTGAATAGGTGGTGACGCACTATGACATGTCTGGCTCCTCGAGGGGTGGAATTCACAAAAATAAGACGGGTTAGTATTATCAAAAACTATGGACTTAAATGGAAAAGGAAAGTTACCATGGAAATTTGATTCAATTCCAAAAACATAGGTTGGCCTTACCTTCTCGAAATGAAACGAAAATTTCAAATGTGGCCAAACAAGGTGATTAATAAATGAATCAAAATTGAAACCCAAATCATTGAATTTCACCTTCTTATCAAAAATTCGAACTTCAAGCAAACATAATTTCAATGTAAATGATGCAAAGCGCTTAATGTTTCCATAAAATGAATTCATGTAGCAAATACCAGGCTTGAACACACGAACTTGATTAGGAATTCCAACAAGCAACATATTAGAAGAAGATATAATCAACTCACCACACGAATGATATTTCACTAGTTTAAACACACATGTTGATTTGACAAAACCGAGCATACCAAAATGCAAGGTTCATACTTCAAGAGTATTAATCGGGAATGCAAATCACTACATGGAAATTTCGCACAAAAACTCAAAGATTGTTCATGAAGAACACAATTGCACATATCATGTGAAGATCTTTTAACATGGATGCCAAACAAAGAATTTTTAACGAACATGCAACTTTTCAAACAGGCAGATTTATCACAAATCAATTGAGCAGGCATATTTAAACATAAAGATTTAACACATGAGTTCAAAAAGTTTGCAGGGTCAAACACATGAGAATTTTTACGTGACAGACTTTGATCAAACATGTTCAAAATTTGCTCAGGGAAAACTAATCCAATGTTGTCAACAAATTTGCCAATGTAGTAATCGTCATAAAAAAAACTGTATATGGCACCTTTTAAAACAAAATCGTTAACAACAGTAAGTGAACAAAAATTATCCAAATCAAGTGACTTTGATTCGATAAACAAAGAATCCTTACCTTCCTTACCTTCAATCGCAAGTGGGTGGTAGTCATTCGCGAACTTACCTTTTTCGAACAACCTAAAACACCTCTCGTTTGGAAGGTAATGTAGATGGAATTGGTCGCACAAACTTCTAGGAACCTGAAAAGTTAACTCACAAGAAGATCGAACAGGTGGGTTAGTGGAAATAATCCTCACTTGCTCACTTGTTTTCTCACTCGATTCTTTTTCTTCTGGATCACTCGTTTCTTTTGTTTCAATTTCTTTTTCATCTTCTTTTTCACTCTCAAATTTCTTTTCATTCCCTTTTTCATTTTCTTTTTGCTTTTCAAAGGCTTTTTCAAGTTCTCTCAAGATTCGCTCATTTTCTCTCTTACTTGCCTCTTGCCTCTCTTTTCTTTTTATTTCATTTTCTTTTTCTTCTCTTGCTTTTTCTTTTTCTTTTCTTTTCTTTGTTTTCTCTTTACAAGAATGTACAAAAGAACGATGAGAATACAAATCTTGTTCGAAAGATGAAGAACTATTTGCATATGATTCACAATCAAAACTTCGTGAAGAATACTTCGGGTAAGATTTCTTTAAAGATCTAGTAGGAGTATGTCTTTCTCTTCGAACGCCATCTTGGAATGAATCAAAATCGTAATCGGCTTCTCGTCTTCTCAAATTTCTTGATGAAAAGGACTTTCGATCGAAGTCACTTCTCGAATTCGTTGATGAATATGCGTCATAGTATAAATCTCTTTGTCTCGAAGTAGATGGCGAAAAGGAATCACGATAGGAACTTTTTCTTAAGTAGTAGTCGGGGGTATATCTCCGTGGGGTTCTTGGTTCCGTTTTACGACATGAAGAAACTCGATCACTTTGGTCTCGTTTAGTCGCCATTCTTCGCTTTTCTTGAACCAAATATTGGTATTCCGATTCGGTGAACTCTTCGTATGACATGATTTTTGTTGCTAAAAAGAAAATGTTAGATCACAAAACAAAATAAAAAAAAATGAAGTACCTCACCACAAACCTCACAATTTCGCTCGGAAAGAAAATTGGATAACACTCCACTCGTGTTTACACTTGTCTAATGGCTTTTGCTCGCTCTAATGTACTCACCACTCGTGCCTTTTTTCGCTCGTATCTCTCTCGTGAATTCGTATTTTGTTTCAAGAAGACTTATTGCGGCTTAGAGGGTCGGCTTCAAATGGGTTACAAGGGATAACGTCGGGTGTAGGGTAGGCTAAACAAAGAAAATAAAAATCAAAGTATGTGTGGCGTTTTGGGGGGGTAGAGGGAATGGTAGAATGAATGGATGCTTGAAAGCAACAAGAAATAATAACAAAATAAAACTCACAAGACTTTTCACTCTTTTTTTTTATACTTCGATTTTTCGATTTTTTTTAAAATTTTTTTTTCGATTTTTTTTCAATTTTTTTTAATTTTTTTTCATTTTTTTTACAATACCGTAATACCGATCACGTCGATCTTACTCCGATTCAACCAGCTCTGATACCAAATGATGTGATCCGGCTCGGTTGATTGAGTCGATTCACTTGATTGCCCGATCGTCGACGAGGAATAGTTGAGTTATCAGAAATAGGATGAAATAAGGCTAAAGATGCAGAAGCTTTCAAATGGTTTTAAAGGTTGGCTAAGGTGATGGTAAATTTATAAGGGTAGTAGGCTCGATTTAAGTATAAAAATAAGAAAAATGGAAGTTGATAAATGAAGGCTCGGTTTTTGTAAAAAGATATTTAGTTGGGTAAAATCTAGGATAGTCGGTGGAATGGATAAATGAGCTTAAACACCAGAAACGATTCAACACTAAAAGTGTCACCCCGATTTCTATTCGGTTCAAGGTGGGATTGCGGAATTGTAGAAGGTTGAACGCCACACCAAAGCAAGGTGATAAGTTCAAAAGAGAACGACAGACGCCACTAGCACGCTAGATAAGTCAGATCGAAACTCGTACGAATTTAGAGAGGAGAAAACTCACTCTTTGAACAAAGTTCATTCAAATGATCAAAAGTCAAAAGTCCTTTACAAATGAAAGAAAACAAATATTTATAGGCACATAGATGACCATTCAAATTCGGCATCTAGGTGTTCACACAATAATAAAAACGTTCACACTAATGTATTAAAATAGTTCATAAATTCGGCAGATTCATGCACTAGCTGAATGGACACTTTCTTCCCCCTTAGTTTGTGCATGAATGCTTAGTCATAAAGAAAGGCTTCAAGTGACTTGTATGTGCACCAAAAGGTTGCATTCATCTCCTTGGGACGTTCATGCACTTGTATGGACCATGTATCTTCATAATTAAACACTTTAATGGCATGTAAGTTCATAAATGGTAGCATGAACCTAGTAAATTCGTTCTCCCCTTTGTGCATGCACTTAATTCAATCAATGTGTTGAATTATTGAGTTAATTCCTTCCCTTGGACGTTCTTGAACCCATCCATGCATGTGTAGTAGCCTATAGGTCAATTCAAAGTGTGAACATGTTCAAGGAGCTCTATGGTCAACATAGAATTAGTTAGCAGCTACTTCTTGGCCGAATAAGTGCCTTGGAAAGTTAAGAGACAGCCACCATACATGCACTTAAGCCATTCATGCATTCTATCATCCCATGCATTTGATCCATTCATGGACTAGCCTTTAAAGTCCATACATGCATTCGACACATGCATGAATTTGTAGAAACATTGCATCTAGCCGTACATGCACCAGCATTTAATACTTCTTCATTCATGAGTGTGGAATGCCCAAAAGAGATGTTTCTTCATTCATACATTGTACCGTCCAAAGGAATGTACCTACATGAAATAAACAAGTCATTAAGACATCTCATGAACACTCATAAATTCGGCATGATGTGAACACATTAATGTCATGCATTAATTCGGCTATGTGAACATAATCAATTTATATAATGACAATGATATATTAATAACAAAATATTAATATAAGACAAGTTTAATGCTTCAATGAATATGTGCAAATTTTATTTAATGTATTAAAGACAAAACCGAGTTTAAACTAAAATGAGCTAAGTTTTAGCTCGTGAGCTAAAGTTGAGCTGAGGCTAAACTCCTAAGCTGAAGTTGAGCTAAGGTTTAGCTCGTGAGCTAAATATGAGCTAAAAGTGAGCTCGGTTTAGCTCAGACAAGTTGGATCGAGCTTGAATAAGCTGGATTTGAGCTAGATGGAGCTCGTGGAGCTGGAAACAAGCTGGGATCAGCTTGCCAACATGTCAATGCTAGGCTTGACAGACTTGCTCGATGAAGTTCGTGGGGCGTGCTCGTATCATAGTAGGCTCGATTTAAGTATAAAAATAAGAAAAATGGAAGTTGATAAATGAAGGCTCGGTTTTGTAAAAAGATATTATAGTTGGGTAAAATCTAGGATAGTCGGTGGAATGGATAAATGAGCTTAAACACCAGAAACGATTCAACACTAAAAGTGTCACCCCGATTTCTATTCGGTTCAAGGTGGGATTGCGGAATTGTAGAAGGTTGAACGCCACACCAAAGCAAGGTGATAAGTTCAAAAGAGAACGATAGACGCCACTAGCACGCTAGATAAGTCAGATCGAAACTCGTACGAATTTAGAGAGGAGAAAGCTCACTCTTTGAACAAAGTTCATTCAAATGATCAAAAGTCAAAAGTCTTTTACAAATGAAAGAAAACAAATATTTATAGGCACATAGATGACCATTCAAATTCGGCATCTAGGTGTTCACACAATAATAAAAACGTTCACACTAATGTATTAAAATAGTTCATAAATTTGGCAGATTCATGCACTAGCTGAATGGACACTTTCTTCCCCCTTAGTTTGTGCATGAATGCTTAGTCATAAAGAAAGGCTTCAAGTGACTTGTATGTGCACCAAAAGGTTGCATTCATCTCCTTGGGACGTTCATGCACTTGTATGGACCATGTATCTTCATAATTAAACACTTAATGGCATGTAAGTTCATAAATGGTAGCATGAACCTAGTAAATTCGTTCTCCCCTTTGTGCATGCACTTAATTCAATCAATGTGTTGAATTATTGAGTTAATTCCTTCCCTTGGACGTTCTTGAACCCATCCATGCATGTGTAGTAGCCTATAGGTCAATTCAAAGTGTGAACATGTTCAAGGAGCTCTATGGTCAACATAGAATTAGTTAGCAGCTACTTCTTGGCTGAATAAGTGCCTTGGAAAGTTAAGAGACAGCCACCATACATGCACTTAAGCCATTCATGCATTCTATCATCCCATGCATTTGATCCATTCATGGACTAGCCTTTAATGTCCATACATGCATTCGACACATGCATGAATTTGTAGAAACATTGCATCTAGCCGTACATGCACCAGCATTTAATACTTCTTCATTCATGAGTGTGGAATGCCCAAAAGAGATGTTTCTTCATTCATACATTGTACCGTCCAAAGGAATGTACCTACATGAAATAAACAAGTCATTAAGACATCTCATGAACACTCATAAATTCGGCATGATGTGAACACATTAATGTCATGCATTAATTCGGCTATGTGAACATAATCAATTTATATAATGACAATGATATATTAATAACAAATATTAATATAAGACAAGTTTAATGCTTAAATGGATATGTGCAAATTTTATTTAATGTATTAAAGACAAATCCGAGTTTAAACTAAAATGAGCTAAGGTTTAGCTTGTGAGCTAAATATGAGCTAGGAGTGAGCTCGGTTTAGCTCAGGCAAGTTGGATCAAGCTTGAATAAGCTGGATTTGAGCTAGACGGAGCTCGTGGAGCTGGAAACGAGCTGGGATCAGCTTGCCAACATGTCAATGCTCGGCTTGACAGACTTGCTCGATGAAGTTAGCGGGGCGTGCTCGTATCATTCCCCCCCTCTTTTAGGCGACTTGTCCTCAAGTCGAGCCGTTTATCCATGGGAGAACTTTGACTCATGCATGGTTTTCCTCGGTCAAATGGGATGGAAGATGTCACACAAACTTGAAAAATTCTTACCACAGCCAATAAAAAGAAACTCAAAGGAGTCAAATTCAAATGTGTTCGATAGTTCATAAAATATTCATTCAATCGAACATATGCCAAAAATCTCAATTTGACAAAGCAAGCATACATAAATTTATCAAAGAGTTTCGTTAGACCATCGTTACAAACATGAAAACTAAGTTGGATCAAGGGATAATTGGTTAAAAACGATGGTAGGCACTTAAACACATTATTCCTCATCCAAAACATTTTAATTTCTTTAATCGAATATAGTAACTCATTTGGTCCTTTGTCTTGCTCATGCAAGGTATGCCATGGCCAAAGGTATGCTAATTCTTCCTTTCGTTTTTGAACAACATGAGGGGAGTCTCCAAATTCCAACGTAATAATCACATCATCACAATTCCAAAAGGAAAAATCCATCACATCAAAGTATAAATAATTTCCAAACAACCAATCAATGGAATTTTCAACTTCAATCGAAGTGAGCAAAGATATTTGAAAATTTTCAGATGACTTACCTTGACGAATATGAAGAGAAGGAAATTGAGGATTGGGTTTACCTTTCTCAGTCAAAATGAATCTTCTCTCTTTGGATAGATAATGATGTGATCCGGCCCGATTGATTGAGTCGGGTTCACTTAAGATGCCCGATCGTCGACGAGAAGCTCGTTCAAATTTGTAGATAGATGGAGTTTGAATGTTTTATAAGCGGAAGGTAGGCAAAATGGGTTCAAAGGATGGGTTTTGGTTTGATGAAAGATAGGTTCGGTTTAACAAAGAATTAAGTTACAAAGATGATAAATAGATGGAAATGGATAAAGAACTCAAACTTTAAGAATGATTCAATACTAAAAAGTATTGCCCCGAGTCTTATATTGCTTAAGGTGAATTTTGATGAAGGATAGAAGCGGACCGTGACCCGTTACCTATATGGAGGTAAGAACCAAAGGTATAGGAAGATGGTTGAACGCCACACCGATTCGGTGATAAGTTCAATGGAGTTCGGATTGACACCACTAGCAAGCTAGATAAGTCGCTTCGAGACTCGAACGAAAGAAGAGAGGAGGTAACCTCACAAGAACAAAAGTTCTATTAAGTTTAATTGATCAAATTCTGTAACCTTTTACAATAAACAAGTAATCTATTTATAAGCCTAAAATGCCTATTGATATTCGGCATCTATGTTGTTCACACTAACTTAAATTCTGTTCACACAGGTATTTAACATGTTCACACAAATAGCATTAAAATCCAGTTCATGCTTGAAGATGGTACATGAATTGGCCGAACCATCATGATGCTTCACTTGATGCATTCATGCATCCTTAGCCTTGAAGAATCTCCATAATTCCATGAATGTGCAGCTCTTTAATGATCCTACATCTCCCTTGGCTGAATGAGGCATTAATGTGCCTAAAATACTTGAATGGTCATCTTGAAAATGCATGAATCATGCATGAAACGTCCCATGTATTTTCCCCCATAAATATGATCCATGAATCTTCAAATACATGAACTTTCAGCAACTCCCTCTTGCATGAACGTCCCAAATGCATGTGCTCCTTTAAATGCCATCCATTGAACCTCAATTGTGCATGCACACTCCCATACATTGCACCAATCCGTTCATGAACCTGCAGCAAATTAAATCAGCAAGTTAAATGCATTTCAAACACATTAAATTAGCAGCATATGAACTCAATAATTTGCACATTAAATTTGGCCATACATATTAACAATTTCAGACATATTTAAAACATCATAATTTATTAAGTATTTAATTTAGATATAATTAAAACACTTAATTAATTATTTGTCCAGATTTTAACAAATTAACTAACTTAAGATAAACAACTAATTTAACTAATGACAAATTAAATGGTTTATTTCAGCAAAATAAATGCAAGCTAAAGAAAGCTAAAAATAAGCTCATTGGGTTAAGATTGAGCTGAATTGAGCTTGAATGAGTTGACTTGAGCTCGAGTGAGCTGGAAACGAGCTAAACGGAGCTTAACGAAATGAAATTGAACTAATTCAGCTCGCATGGATTTGCAAACAATGCTTAGGGAGCTGATCCAAAAGTGTGCCCGGGGCATGGTCGTATCATCCCCTCCCTCTTTAAAGCGATTTGTCCCCAAATCGGGCCATTTACTCGCGAAAAATCGTTGAAGATTCTGAAAGCCACAATTAACTCGGATCAAAAGAAGCTCATTCGCATGCCTTCCCTCTTTAGGAGGGTACCACTTCACATTGTCACATTTAAAAGAATAAAACGAATTAGTGAAACGATGAAGATTAAACACAAAGGAACTTTTTAAGATTTGATTCACAGTTTGAACAAATAATCCAATACCGGGGTCAAAAATAGAAATCGTTCTTACCTTTTTCTTCGATGGAAACAAACATAAATCACAAGGCATTTGATAGCTATGGTTTTGGAAGTCAACTTTCCATGGTTCGATTACCTTAGGCAATGATATAGAATGGTGTTCACCGGGGTCAAAGACAAAATTTTCTCTTGCCATTTCAATTTGATTTGGCAATTTCATGACCGACTTCATAGAAAGAGCACTAAGCAACTCAAAATCATTATCATTCAAAACATGTTCGGATCTTTTAGTCCACAGTTGAGAACATCCTCCGAAAACAAAATTTTGATTTTGACTTAACAAACCAACAAGATTCACATGGCTCATTTTCAAACTTAAAGACAAAGTATCATACAAACAAAGATTGTTTACACATTCATTCAAACAAAATTTATGATGCTTGCTTTCTTTCATGGATGATTCATAATAGCAAACTCCAGGATTAAAGACATGATTTTGACTACTCGATCCAAATGGCAAAAAGAGTCCTTTTATCTCCAACAATTTACACAAATTAAACAACGAGGGTGTTAACATACTCAAATTCAAACAAGCAAACCCTTTAAATTTCATTCGAAAAGATTTACAAAAACATGGAAATTTCACACCAAAAATTAGATAATCCACATGATCAACACAACCAAGCAGATGATATGTCAACTTTTGATCACACAATTCCAGATTTTATTGGTGTTGACTTATTCGCTGTTCATCAAAAATCTTGCCAATGGCGTATTCATCAATACATTTCCATTCCTTTTCAACATGATCAGTGAGAATGAACATTTTATATGGACTTTCATCTTGCGGATCCAAAACATGTATTCCATTGCAAGTTAAAGACAAACAACTAATATCATCAAGAAAATAATATTTTTCAAAAGCAAGAATCTTTTTATCATCAGACAAAACAAATGGGTCATCATCAATCAAAGAATGACAAGTAGCCACGTCAAAGTTTAGATTCTTTCTAAAGACCAAATCATCAACAAAGGACCCATCAATAATCGAAAAAGGCAGAGGTGCTTTAAAAATTTCAAGACTCATACCTTGCTTACCTTTTGGCATAGGCGAACTAGGATCGTTGAGAACACTACCTTTTTCAGCCAAAGTGAACCTTCTATCCATGGAAAGGTATTGAAGTTGAAACTTGTCAATCGGTTCCTTGGAAACCTGGAAAGAAGAAAATTTACACGGCAAACTTGCAAATGGGTTAGTTAGAACATTCCTCACTTTTGCTCGATTGCTTTCTCCCTTTTCACTCTTCTCTTTTTCAAACTCTTTTCTAATCTCAACTTCTTTTTTTCTCTTTTCATTTCCTCTCTCATTTTCAATTTTATTTTTGACCTCACTCTCTTTTTGGATTTCTTTTTCTTTTTCAATCTTTTCTTCTTTTCTTTCGATTTCTCTTTCTCGCTTGCACTCTTGTTCAATCTCAATTTCTTTTTCGAATTCTTTCTCTTCATTTTCTTTTTCTCTCACTTTTTTGATTTCTTGTTCCTTTTCTTTCATTTCTTTTTTTCGTCTCTCGATTTCATTCCATATATGCTCATTTTCTCTCATCAACATTTCTTGTCTTTCTTTTCTTCTTATTTCTTTTTCTTTTTGCCTCGCTCCTTCATTATAGGATGGAGATGTTACAAATGAATCAGCACTAAATGACTCTTGTTGGGTATAATTGGATCAACTTTCATACAAAAAATGATCACCTCTTCGAGATTGATTCTTGGCAGATGAATACCTTGGTGCATACGAATGACTACTTGTGATTTCTCGTTCGTCACCTTGAAAAGCTTCAAACTCAAAACTTGCTTTGCTTCGTCTTGAGTTCCTCATTGAATAGGAATAATGGTATGAATCTCTTCTCGAATAATCATTGGATGTGTGCTTTCGTGATGATCTTGTCTTCGTCTCTTGACCCGATGAGTTTGGCTTCCATCGAGCTCTTTCCTCCACTCGATCCAAATAATCATGCAACTTATCAAATTTTGATTTCACCATTCTACGCATCTCTTGCATCAAATATTGGAATTCTGATTCGGAAAATGTTTCTCGAGACATGATTAAGTAATGGAAAAGAAAATGTTAAAAAAATAAAGAAAATAAATACCTTACCACAAACCTCACAAATTCGCTCAAAAAGAAAAATTCACTCACTCTCGAGTTTGAACTCTCTTTTAGGCTTTTGCTTACTCTAATGTACTCACGCTCTCTTGCCTTTTACCACTCAACCTCGTCTCACAAATTCGTAATTCGTCTTGATAGACTTAATTTGCTGCTTGAGGGTCGGTTTCAAAATGGGTTACAAGGGATAACATCGGGTGTAGGGTAGGCTAAATAAAGAAAAAATTGGTTTAAAGTGTGGCGTTGGGATGGGTAAATAATGGTAGGAAGGGAAACTTGATGATCGGAGTAATAAGAGATGAAAATAAAACTCACAAGACTTTTCACTTTTTTTTGTTCTTTTTTTACTTTTTTTTCTTTTTTGCTCACTTCTTTTTTTTTCTGAATTTCGATTTTTTTTATACTCCAATACAATAGTAAGGTAAATACAATAAAGAAAAGAGAAAATAAAATAAAATTACAACTCGAGATTTTTTTGATTTTTTTTTGAAACTTTTTTTTACAAACCTATCTTTCGAGATAGCTACAAACGTCGGTGCTCCTCGTTTTGCAAGCTCTGATACCAAATGATGTGATCCGGCCCGATTGATTGAGTCGGGTTCACTTAAGATGCCCGATCGTCGACGAGAAGCTCGTTCAAATTTGTAGATAGATGGAGTTTGAATGTTTTATAAGCGGAAGGTAGGCAAAATGGGTTCAAAGGATGGGTTTTGGTTTGATGAAAGATAGGTTCGGTTTAACAAAGAATTAAGTTACAAAGATGATAAATAGATGGAAATGGATAAAGAACTCAAACTTTAAGAATGATTCAATACTAAAAAGTATTGCCCCGAGTCTTATATTGCTTAAGGTGAATTTTGATGAAGGATAGAAGCGGACCGTGACCCGTTACCTATATGGAGGTAAGAACCAAAGGTATAGGAAGATGGTTGAATGCCACACCGATTCGGTGATAAGTTCAATGGAGTTCGGATTGACACCACTAGCAAGCTAGATAAGTCGCTTCGAGACTCGAACGAAAGAAGAGAGGAGGTAACCTCACAAGAACAAAAGTTCTATTAAGTTTAATTGATCAAATTCTGTAACCTTTTACAATAAACAAGTAATCTATTTATAAGCCTAAAATGCCTATTGATATTCGGCATCTATGTTGTTCACACTAACTTAAATTCTGTTCACACAGGTATTTAACATGTTCACACAAATAGCATTAAAATCCAGTTCATGCTTGAAGATGGTACATGAATTGGCCGAACCATCATGATGCTTCACTTGATGCATTCATGCATCCTTAGCCTTGAAGAATCTCCATAATTCCATGAATGTGCAGCTCTTTAATGATCCTACATCTCCCTTGGCTGAATGAGGCATTAATGTGCCTAAAATACTTGAATGGTCATCTTGAAAATGCATGAATCATGCATGAAACGTCCCATGTATTTTCCCCCATAAATATGATCCATGAATCTTCAAATACATGAACTTTCAGCAACTCCCTCTTGCATGAACGTCCCAAATGCATGTGCTCCTTTAAATGCCATCCATTGAACCTCAATTGTGCATGCACACTCCCATACATTGCACCAATCCGTTCATGAACCTGCAGCAAATTAAATCAGCAAGTTAAATGCATTTCAAACACATTAAATTAGCAGCATATGAACTCAATAATTTGCACATTAAATTTGGCCATACATATTAACAATTTCAGACATATTTAAAACATCATAATTTATTAAGTATTTAATTTAGATATAATTAAAACACTTAATTAATTATTTGTCCAGATTTTAACAAATTAACTAACTTAAGATAAACAACTAATTTAACTAATGACAAATTAAATGGTTTATTTCAGCAAAATAAATGCAAGCTAAAGAAAGCTAAAAATAAGCTCATTGGGTTAAGATTGAGCTGAATTGAGCTTGAATGAGTTGACTTGAGCTCGAGTGAGCTGGAAACGAGCTAAACGGAGCTTAACGAAATGAAATTGAACTAATTCAGCTCGCATGGATTTGCAAACAATGCTTAGGGAGCTGATCCAAAAGTGTGCCCGGGGCATGGTCGTATCAGATAACGTAAGACAAACCTATTACTTCGATAAATTTGAATAGGTGGCGACGCACCATGACATGTCTTGCTCCTCGAGGGGTGGAATTCACAAAAATAAGACGGGTTAGTATTATCGAAAACTATGGACTTAAATGGAAAAGGAAAGTTACCATGGAAATTTGATTCAATTCCAAAAACATAGGTTGGCCTTACCTTCTCGAAATGAAACGAAAATTTCAAATGTGGCCAAACAAGGTGATTAATAAATGAATCAAAATTGAAACCCAAATCATTGAATTTCACCTTCTTATCAAAAATTCGAACTTCAAGCAAACATAATTTCAATGTAATTGATGCAAAGCGCTTAATGTTTCCATAAAATGAATTCATGTAGCAAATACCAGGCTTGAACACACGAACTTGATTAGGAATTCCAACAAGCAACATATTAGAAGAAGATATAATCAACTCACCACACGAATTATATTTCACTAGTTTAAACACACATGTTGATTTGACAAAACCGAGCATACCAAAATGCAAAGGTTCATACTTCAAGAGTATTAATCGGGAATGCAAATCACTACATGGAAATTTCGCACAAAAACTCAAAGATTGTTCATGAAGAACGCAATTGCACATATCATGTGAAGATCTTTTAACATGGATGCCAAACAAAGAATTTTTAACGAACATGCAACTTTTCAAACAGGCAGATTTATCACAAATCAATTGAGCAGGCATATTTAAACATAAAGATTTAACACATGAGTTCAAAAAGTTTGCAGGCTCAAACACATGAGAATTTTTACGTGACAGACTTTGATCAAACATGTTCAAAATTTGCTTAGGGAAAACTAATCCAATGTTGTCAACAAATTTGCCAATGTAGTAATCGTCATAAAAAGAACTGTATATGGCACCTTTTAAAACAAAATCGTTAACAACAGTAAGTGAACAAAAATTATCCAAATCAAGTGACTTTGATTCGATAAACAAAGAATCCTTACCTTCCTTACCTTCAATCGCAAGTGGGTGGTAGTCATTCGCGAACTTACCTTTTTCGAACAACCTAAAACACCTCTCGTTTGGAAGGTAATGTAGATGGAATTGGTCGCACAAACTTCTAGGAACCTGAAAAGTTAACTCACAAGAAGATCGAACAGGTGGGTTAGTGGAAATAATCCTCACTTGCTCACTTGTTTTCTCACTCGATTCTTTTTCTTCTGGATCACTCGTTTCTTTTGTTTCAATTTCTTTTTCATCTTCTTTTTCACTCTCAAATTTCTTTTCATTTCCTTTTTCATTTTCTTTTTGCTTTTCAAAGGCTTTTTCAAAGGCTTTTTCAAGTTCTCTCAAGATTCGCTCATTTTCTCTCTTACTTGCCTCTTGCCTCTCTTTTCTTTTTATTTCATTTTCTTTTTCTTCTCTTGCTTTTTCTTTTTCTTTTCTTTTCTTTGTTTTCTCTTTACAAGAATGTACAAAGGAACGATGAGAATACAAATCTTGTTCGAAAGATGAAGAACTATTTGCATATGATTCACAATCAAAACTTCGTGAAGCATACTCCGGGTAAGATTTCTTTGAAGATCTAGTAGGAGTATGTCTTTCTCTTCGAACGCCATCTTGGAATGAATCAAAATCGTAATCGGCTTCTCGTCTTCTCAAATTTCTTGATGAAAAGGACTTTCGATCGAAGTCACTTCTCGAATTCGCTGATGAATATGCGTCATAGTATAAATCTCTTTGTCTCGAAGTAGATGGCGAAAAGGAATCACGATAGGAACTTTTTCTTAAGTAGTAGTCGGGGGTATATCTCCGTGGGGTTCTTGGTTCCGTTTTACGACTTGAAGAAACTCGATCACTTTGGTCTCGTTTAGTCGCCATTCTTCGCTTTTCTTGAACCAAATATTGGTATTCCGATTCGGTGAACTCTTCGTATGACATGATTTTTTTGTTGCTAAAAAGAAAATGTTAGATCACAAAACAAAATAAAAAAATGAAGTACCTCACCACAAACCTCACAATTTCGCTCGAAAAGAAAATTGGATAACACTCCACTCGTGTTTACACTTGTCTAATGGCTTTTGCTCGCTCTAATGTACTCGCCACTCGTGCCTTTTTCCGCTCGTCTCACTCTTGTGAATTCGTATTTTGTTTCAAGAAGACTTATTGCGGCTTAGAGGGTCGGCTTCAAATGGGTTACAAGGGATAACGTCGGGTGTAGGGTAGGCTAAACAAAGAAAATAAAAATCAAAGTATGTGTGGCGTTTTGGGGGGGGGTAGAGGGAATGGTAGAATGATTGGATGCTTGAAAGCAACAAGAAATAATAACAAAATAAAACTCACAAGACTTTTCACTCTTTTTTTTTATACTTCGATTTTTCGATTTTTTTTAAAAAAATTTTTTTTTCGATTTTTTTTTCAATTTTTTTCAAATTTCCTCTTCTCTTTTTTTTTCAATTACAATATGCTGAAATATAAAGGAAGTAGAAAAAAATTACAACCTAAATTTTTTTTTTACATTACGAACCTACTCCGAGCTTGGTACGAACGTCGGCACTCCTCGTTTTAGTAGCTCTGATACCAAATGATGTGATCCAGCTCGGTTGATTGAGTCGATTCACTTGATTGCCCGATCGTCGACGAGGAATAGTTGAGTTATCAGAAATAGGATGAAATAAGGCTAAAGATGCGGAAGCTTTCAAATGGTTTTAAAGGTTGGCCAAGGTGATGGTAAATTTATAAGGGTAGTAGGCTCGATTTAAGTATAAAAATAAGAAAAATGGAAGTTGATAAATGAAGGATCGGTTTTGTAAAAAGATATTATAGTTGGGTAAAATCTAGGATAGTCGGTGGAATGGATAAATGAGCTTAAACACCAGAAACGATTCAACACTAAAAGTGTCACCCCGATTTCTATTCGGTTCAAGGTGGGATTGCGGAATTGTAGAAGGTTGAACGCCACACCAAAGCAAGGTGATAAGTTCAAAAGAGAACGATAGATGCCACTAGCACGCTAGATAAGTCAGATCGAAACTCGTACGAATTTAGAGAGGAGAAAACTCACTCTTTGAACAAAGTTCATTCAAATGATCAAAAGTCAAAAGTCCTTTACAAATGAAAGAAAACAAATATTTATAGGCACATAGATGACCATTCAAATTCGGCATCTAGGTGTTCACACAATAATAAAAACGTTCACACTAATGTATTAAAATAGTTCATAAATTTTGCAGATTCATGCACTAGCTGAATGGACACTTTCTTCCCCCTTAGTTTGTGCATGAATGCTTAGTCATAAAGAAAGGCTTCAAGTGACTTGTATGTGCACCAAAAGGTTGCATTCATCTCCTTGGGACGTTCATGCACTTGTATGGACCATGTATCTTCATAATTAAACACTTTAATGGCATGTAAGTTCATAAATGGTAGCATGAACCTAGTAAATTCGTTCTCCCCTTTGTGCATGCACTTAATTCAATCAATGTGTTGAATTATTGAGTTAATTCCTTCCCTTGGACGTTCTTGAACCCATCCATGCATGTGTAGTAGCCTATAGGTCAATTCAAAGTGTGAACATGTTCAAGGAGCTCTATGGTCAACATAGAATTAGTTAGCAGCTACTTCTTGGCCGAATAAGTGCCTTGGAAAGTTAAGAGACAGCCACCATACATGCACTTAAGCCATTCATGCATTCTATCATCCCATGCATTTGATCCATTCATGGACTAGCCTTTAATGTCCATACATGCATTCGACACATGCATGAATTTGTAGAAACATTGCATCTAGCCGTACATGCACCAGCATTTAATACTTCTTCATTCATGAGTGTGGAATGCCCAAAAGAGATGTTTCTTCATTCATACATTGTACCGTCCAAAGGAATGTACCTACATGAAATAAACAAGTCATTAAGACATCTCATGAACACTCATAAATTCGGCATGATGTGAACACATTAATGTCATGCATTAATTCGGCTATGTGAACATAATCAATTTATATAATGACAATGATATATTAATAACAAATATTAATATAAGACAAGTTTAATGCTTAAATGGATATGTACAAATTTATTTAATGTATTAAAGACAAAACCGAGTTTAAACTAAAATGAGCTAAGGTTTAGCTCGTGAGCTAAATATGAGCTAGGAGTGAGCTCGGTTTAGCTCAGGCAAGTTGGATCGAGCTTGAATAAGCTGGATTTGAGCTAGACGGAGCTCGTGGAGCTGGAAACGAGCTGGGATCAGCTTGCCAACATGTCAATGCTCGGCTTGACAGACTTGCTCGATGAAGTTCGCGGGGCGTGCTCGTATCATATGGACCCAAACCCAATCTCCAGGTTCTAGGACAACCCGTTTGCGCCCCTTGTTTGCTTTGTTGGTGTTGGCATCATATGTTTTGGCTATTTGTTGCCTAGCCTGCTCATGTAAGGATTTCACCAACTCAGCTTTCTGTTCACCATCTAAATTAACAATGTGTTCAAGTGGTAATGGCGCAAGATCAAGTACTGTTAGTGGGTTAAAACCATAAACAAGTTCAAATGGAGAATAACCAGTTGTAGAATGAATAGATCTATTATATGCAAATTCAACAAACGGTAGGCATTCTTCCCAATTTCTAATGTTCTTTCCCATAACAAATCGTAATAAAGTCCCTAAGATCCGATTAACTACTTCGGTTTGGCCATCAGTTTGGGGGTGACATGTAGTGGAATAAAGTAATTTAGTACCAAGCTTACCCCACAATACCTTCCAAAAGTGGCTAAGAAATTAGACATCTCTGTCAGAAACAATTGTTTTAGGGATGCCATGAAGTCTTACCACCTCTTTAAAGAATAAGTCTGCTACATGTGTAGCATCATCTGTTTTGTGACAAGAAATAAAATGTGCCATCTTTGAGAACCTGTCAACAACAACAAATATACTATCTCTTCCTTTCTTATTTCGAGGCAAACCTAGAATAAAGTCCATGGATAAATCTACCCAAGGTGAAGTAAGAATCGGTAAAGGAGTGTAAAGGCCATGAGGCATTACCTTAGATTTTGCTTGTTTGCATGTAATGCACTTGGAACATACCTTTTCGACATCCTTTTTCATATGTGGCCAATGGAAGTGTTCTTGCAAGATATCCAGTGTTTTGGCCACTCCAAAATGTCCCATTAAACCTCCACTATGGGCCTCATGAATCAATAAGTCTCTCATGGAACACTTTGGTATGCATAACCTGTTCATACGAAAAAGAAAGCCATCTACAAGATAAAATTTATCGAAAGCAGTATGTCCACAATTCTTATAGATATGGCCGAAATCAGCATCATCATCATATAGTTCCTTAATATGTTCGAACCCTAAGACTTTAGCATTCAATGTAGTTATTAAAGTATATCGTCTAGACAAAGCATCTGCAACTACATTATCTTTACCTGTTTTATATTGTATCACATAAGGGAATGTTTCAATGAATTCTACCCATCGAACATGTCTTTTACTCAACTTACCTTGTCCCTTTAACCATTTAAGAGATTCGTGATCTGTGTGTATGACAAACTCATTAGGCAGCAAATAATGTTGCCATACTTGAAGTGCACGAACTAATGCTAATAGTTCTTTGTCATAAGTCGAGTAGTTTAACTGTGCACCATTCAATTTCTCACTAAAATAAGCAATAGGTTGCTTATCTTGCATTAAAACAGCGCCAATTCCAATTCCTGAAGCATCACACTCAAGTTCAAAAGTTTTAGCAAAATCAGGTAATTTAAGCAAAGGAGCAGAACATAACTTAGCTTTTAGAGTTTGAAAGGCCTTTTCTTGGGTTTCACCCCATTTGAAACCCACTGATTTCTTTATAACCTCTGTCAATGGGGCAGCAATAGTAGAGAAATCTTTCACAAATCGTCTATAAAAACTAGCTAAACCATGGAAAGATTTCACCTCAGTTACCGATTTAGGAGTCGGCCACTCCTTAATTGCCTTGACTTTGTCCTCGTCGACATGAATACCTTGAGCACTAACTATGAAACCTAAGAATATTAGTTTATCACAACAGAATGTGCATTTATCAAGGTTTGCAAATAATTTTTCAGTTCGCAAAATATCCAAAACGGTTCTAACATGGAAAACATGATCATCTAATGACTTGGAGTAAATTAAAATATCATCAAAGTAAACTACTACAAATTTACCCAACTGAAGCCTTAAAACATGATTCATTAATCTCATAAATGTACTAGGTGCATTAGTAAGGCCGAAAGGCATAACTAACCATTCATACAATCCAAATTTTGTTTTAAAAGCTGTTTTCCATTCATCCCCTTCCCTCATTGGAATTTGATGATAACCGCTTTTTTAATCAATTTTTGTAAATATTATTGAACCATGTAATTCATCAAGCATATCATCAAGTCTAGGGATTGGGTGTCGATACTTTACCGTTATCTTGTTGATTGGGCGACAATCAACACACATACGAAACGTACAATCTTTCTTTGGCACCAATAAGACAGGAACAGCACAAGGACTTAGGCTCTCACGAATGTACCCTTTGTCTAGTAAGTCTTCAACTTGCCTTTGCAATTCCTTTGTCTCCTCAGGATTGCATCTATAGGCTGGTCTATTTGGGATTGAAGCTCCGGGTATTAAGTCAATTTGATGTTCTATCCCTCGTAAAGGTGGTAAACCTTTAGGGGCCTCACTAAAAACATCCTCATAATCCTGCAAAAGAGATTGAAACACACTAGGCAAATTTTCGTTAATGTTAGATAAAGATAAATAATTTTGCCTAAACCTCACAAGGATACAAGGCTGTTTATTAAGTAGGGCTCTCTTCACATCTTTTTTTGTTGCCAAAAGATTTTTTTCGCTCATTTTACCACTAGAGGATTCACTCACCTTTGGGCTTTTTAAATTTTGACTTTTTCCACTACTATTAGCCTCTTTTCTCTCTGTCTTTTGTACTTGCTCTTTCTCCCTTACCCCCTCACAAAATTTTATCATCCTTAATTGATCTTTATATACATCAGTAGGATTTAAAGGAGCAAAAGTGAATTTCTTACCTTTAAATACAAGGGAGTATCGATTAAGTTTACCTTGGTGTGTAACATCGCGATCAAATTGCCAAGGTCGTCCAAGGAGCAAATGTGCCGCATGCATTGGGACTACGTCACACCATACTTCATCTTCATAATTGCCGAGTTTAAAAGTGACCAAGGACTGTTTCGTAACTTTAACTTCGGAACATTCATTAAGCCACTGAAGGTGATATGGCTTAGGGTGTTTGGTGCAAGGTAACTTTAAAGAATCAACCAAATAGCTACTCACCACATTTGAGCAACTACCACTATCAATAATGAGTGAACATAAGTTACCTTTAATAAAACACCGAGAATGGAAAATATTGGCCCTTTGGCTATCATCATCTTTCATCTGAATGTTAAGGGTTCGACGAACTACAAGGCATTGGAAATCAGCAAAGTCTCCTTCTCTGGGTGGTTCAACCAACTCTTCGCCATTATCACTGTCATCAACAAGTTCTGGCATATCTGGATCTGTTTTATCAGAGTCGAAAGTATACTCACCATTATCTTTTAGAAGAAGGAATCTCGTGTTAGGGCATTCCCTACTATAATGACCACGCCCTTTGCACTTAAAACATTCAACCTCACGAGTCCTCTTCACACTCGAATCACCTAAATTGGGCTGCTTAGAAGGTGTTTGCGTTTTAGCAGGAGCCCCTTTTTTCCAATCTGACTGCTTGTTACTCAAAGAAGACTTATTAGTAACAAAAGGTGGTTTTGAACTCTTAAAATTAGAATTGGAATTGTTACCTCGGTAATATTGTGAAGTAGAGAATGACCCAAACCTTTGTTCCTTTAATTGTTGCTCGATCTCAATGGCTTTGTGAACTGCTTCTTCCAAATCAATATAAGTTTGTAGCCTTAATGTATTAACTATCGGCCTGTTCAAACCATCAATGAATCGAACCATAGTTGTTTCTTCATCCTCCTCCATGTTAGCTCTCTGAATGAGCATCTCCATCTCTTTAAAATATTCATCCACCGTCCTACTACCTTGGATAAGTCCATGTTTTGGCGATTTTATTTCAGATCTGAAAATTCAAAAATCTAATCTTTTAATTTTCTGTTTCGTTTCATATCTAATTGTTTAGGGTTTTCGTAGGAGTTTCTCGTGACTTGGCAACTCGATCTTGGTCCGCACGCAACCCCGTATCATAAAGCCATTGAGATCGAGCAACAACTAAAGGAACAAAGGTATGGTTCCTTCTCGACTTCACAATATTACCGAGGTAACAATTCCAATTCTGATTTTAAGAGCTCAAAATCACCTTTCGTTACTAACAAGCCTTCTTTGAGTAATGGAAGCAAGCAATCAGATTGGAAAAAAGGGGCTCCTGTTAAAACGCAAACACCTTCTAAGCAGCCCAATTTAGGAGATTCGAGTGCGAAGAGGACTCATGAGATTGAGTGCTTTAAGTGCAAAGGGCGTGGTCATTATAGTAGGGAATGCCCTAACACGAGATTACTTCTTCTGAAAGATAACGGTGAGTACACTTTCGACTCTGATAAAACAGATCCAGATATGCCAGAACTTGTGGATGACAGTGATAATGGCGAAGAGTTGGTCGAACCACCAAAAGAAGGGGACTTTGCTAATTTCCATTGCTTTGTAGTTTGCCGAACCCTTAACATTCAGATGAAAGATGATGAGAGCCAAAGGACCAATATTTTCCATTCTCGGTGTTTTATTAAAGGTAACTTATGTTCACTCATTATTGATAGTGGGAGTTGCTCGAATGTAGTGAGTAGTTATTTGGTGGATTCTTTAAAGTTGCCTTGTACCAAACACCCTAAGCCATATCACCTTCAGTGGCTTAATGAATGTTCCGAAGTTAAAGTTATGAAACAGTCCTTGGTCACTTTTACACTCGGCAATTATGAGGATGACGTATGGTGTGATGTAGTCCCCATGCATGCGGCACACTTGCTCCTTGGACGACCTTGGCAATTTGATCGCGATGTTACACACCAAGGTAAACTTAATCGATACTCCCTTGTATTTAAAGGCAAGAAATTCACTTTTGCTCCTTTAAATCCTACTGATGTATATAAAGATCAATTGAGGATGATAAAATTTTGTGAGGGGGTAAGGGAGAAAGAGCAAGTACAAAAGACAGAGAGAAAAGAGGCTAATAGTAGTGGAAAAAGTCAAAATTTAAAAAGCCCAAAGGTGAGTGAATCCTCTAGTGGTAAAATGAGCGGAAAAAATCTTTTGGCAACAAAAAAAGATGTGAAGAGAGCCCTACTTAATAAACAGCCTTGTATCCTTGTGAGGTTTAGGCAAAATTATTTATCTTTATCTAACATTAACGAAAATTTGCCTAGTGTGTTTCAATCTCTTTTGCAGGATTATGAGGATGTTTTTAGTGAGGCCCCTAAAGGTTTACCACCTTTACGAGGGATAAAACATCAAATTGACTTAGTACCCGGAGCTTCAATCCCAAATCGACCAGCCTATAGATGCAATCCCGAGGAGACAAAGGAATTGCAAAGGCAAGTTGAGGAATTACTAGACAAAGGGTACATTCGTGAGAGCCTAAGTCCTTGTGCTGTTCCTGTCTTATTGGTGCCAAAGAAAGATGGTACGTTTCGTATGTGTGTTGATTGTTGCCCAATCAACAAGATAACGGTAAAGTATCGACACCCAATCCCTAGACTTGATGATATGCTTGATGAATTACATGGTTCAATAATATTTACAAAAATTGATTTAAAAAGTGGTTATCATCAAATTCGAATGAGGGAAGGGGATGAATGGAAAACAGCCTTTAAAACAAAATTTGGATTGTATGAATGGTTAGTTATGCCTTTCGGCCTTACTAATGCACCTAGTACATTTATGAGATTAATGAATCATGTTTTGAGGCTACATTTGGGTAAATTTGTAGTAGTTTACTTTGATGATATTTTAATTTACTCAAAGTCATTAGATGATCATGTTTTCCATGTTCGAACCGTTTTGGATATTCTACGAACTGAAAGTTTATTTGCCAACCTTGATAAATGCACATTCTGTTGTGATAAACTAATATTCTTAGGTTTCATAGTTAGTGCTCAAGGTATTCATGTCGACGAGGACAAAGTTAAGGCAATTAAGGAGTGGCCGACTCCTAAATCGGTAACTGAGGTGAGATCTTTCCATGGTTTAGCCAGTTTTTATAGACGATTTGTGAAAGATTTCTCTACTATTGCTGCCCCATTGACAGAAGTTATAAAGAAATCAGTGGGTTTCAAATGGGGTGAAACCCAAGAAAAAGCTTTTCAAACTCTAAAAGCTAAGTTATGTTCTGCTCATTTGCTTAAATTACCTAATTTTGCTAAAACTTTTGAACTTGAGTGTGATGCTTCAGGAATTGGAATCGGCACCGTTTTAATGCAAGATAAGCAACCTATTGCTTATTTTAGTGAGAAATTGAATGGTGCACAGTTAAATTACTCGACTTATGACAAAGAACTATTGGCATTAGTTCGTGCACTTCAAGTATGGCAACATTATTTGCTGCCTAATGAGTTTGTCATACATACAGATCATGAGTCTCTTAAATGGTTAAAGGGACAAGGTAAGTTGAGTAAAAGACATGCCCGATGGGTAGAATTCATTGAAACATTCCCTTATGTGATTCAATATAAAACAGGTAAAGATAATGTAGTCGCAGATGCTTTGTCTAGACGATATACTTTAATAACTACATTGAATGCTAAAGTCTTAGGGTTTGAACATATTAAAGAGTTATATGATGATGATACTGATTTCAGCCATATCTATAAGAATTGTGGACATACTGCTTTTGAAAAATTTTATCTTGTAGATGGCTTTCTTTTTCGTTTAAACAGGTTATGCATACCAAAGTGTTCCATGAGAGAATTGTTGATTCATGAAGCCCATAGTGGGGGATTAATGGGACATTTTGGAGTGGCCAAAACACTAGACATATTGCAAGAACACTTCCATTGGCCACATATGAAGAAGGATGTGGAAAAGGTATGTTCCAAGTGCATTACATGCAAACAAGCAAAATCTAAGGTAATGCCTCATGGCCTTTACACTCCTCTACCGATTCCTACTTCACCTTGGGTAGATTTATCCATGGATTTTATTTTAGGTTTGCCTCGAACAAAAAAAGGAAGAGATAGTATATTTGTTGTTGTTGACAGGTTTTCAAAGATGTCACATTTTATTCCTTGTCACAAAACAGATGATGCTACACATGTGGCAGACTTATTCTTTAAAGAAGTGGTAAGACTTCATGGCATCCCTAAAACAATTGTTTCTGATAGAGATGTCAAATTCCTTAGCCACTTTTGGAAGGTATTGTGGGGTAAGCTTGGTACTAAATTGCTTTATTCTACTACATGTCACCCCCAAACTAATGGTCAAACTGAAGTAGTTAATCGAATCTTAGGGACTTTATTACGAGCTGTTGTGGGAAAGAACATTAGAAATTGGGAAGAATGCCTACCATTTGTTGAATTTGCATATAATAGATCTATTCATTCTACAACTGGTTATTCCCCATTTGAACTTGTTTATGGTTTTAACCCACTAACGGTACTTGATCTTGCGCCTTTACCTCTTGAACACGTTATGAATTTAGATGGCGAACAGAAAGCTGAGTTGGTGAAATCCTTACATGAGAAGGCTAGACAGCGAATAGCCAAAACAAATGACGCCAACACCAACAAAGCAAACAAAGGGCGCAAACGGGTTGTACTAAAACCCGGAGATTGGGTTTGGGTCCATTTGAGGAAAGAACGATTTCCTACAAAAAGGAAGACTAAGTTGGACCCAAGGGGCGATGGGCCTTTCCAAGTACTCGAGCGGATCAACGATAATGCCTATAAAATTGATCTCCCTGGTGAGTACAATGTAAGTTCTACTTTTAATGTGGCTGACTTGTCCCCATTTGATTTTTTAGATTCGAGGACGAATCTTTTTGAGGAAGGGGGAATGATACGAGTCATAAAGGCCCAATCCAAGTTCAAGAACGTGATGGGCTCAAATTGCCACAAGGCCCAATAACGAGATCAAAGGCCTGACAAATGCGGTCCAAACTAAATGGGACCATTCAAGAGCTTGTTAGCAAGGCCTTAGATGCATACACGAGAGAACAAGAAAATTAAGATTCACTTTCTTGTTTTCAAGAAAATCAAGAAATCGAATCTTGGCCCAATTTTGCTGTTCGAAGAGATTTCAAGAATCAAGATTTCAAATCTTGGAAATCTTGGTCCAAGAAACCAAATCTTGCAGCCAAAACGCATTGGATCTCCATTACGAGCGTCAACGACCCAATTTTGGTAGGAGATGGATCACGAGCCCAAATTCTTGAAGGCGAGGCCCAATAACCAAAATCCAGCCCAATCAAGAAATTTCTTCATACTTAGTTGAAAATCAGGCCAAAATGTCAAAGGGCCCAATTTGTAAACATCTTACTTGTTTAATTTAATTTTTTAATCTTTAGGAGCATTACATGTAAAATTTGGCCCAAAATAGGCCATATAAGTGCATGGCCGAATTTACCTTGTTATTTTATTAATTAGGTTTAATTTTTTATTAGTTACTTGTGAGATTAGGATTTGTTGGAGGCCTATATAAGCATTGGCCAGCCACCCTTTGTAAAAACATCTTATTATTATTTTTCTATCAAATTTCAGATTTGTTGAGTGCAGAATTTTCTTTGGGGTTTTCTCCAAGAATTCTCTCTTGAGTTTTCTTTAGAAGTTGTTTTAACAATCTTTTGATTGTGGGAGCCATCTTCAACCTTCTTCTTGCCATCGATATTCTTTGGAGGGGAGATTAGAGCCGTTTGAAGAAATTTGTGAAATCTTTCGAGATTTCAAGGATCTTTAGGACTTATCCTTTAATTCTTGCTGTTTTCGATTTCTTTCTTTACTTTTCTTTGCTTATACTTGTGCCGATTTCTCATCTAATATTTTGCTGTTCTTGTTTGTTTTCCAGCATTGATTAAACTCAAGATCTCATCGTTTAAGTTGTTCTCCTATTGGCAGCACCCATTCGAACCCAAAAATCCCCAATTCCTAGGGTTTGGCCGATTGGATTTCTTTCAATTTGGGAATCAATTGATTGCTGGAAATTGGGCATTCTTGGCCGAATCAATTCCTTGGCAGATTCGCATCTTTTCTTTCTTCTCAATTTCGTTTGATTCATCGATTCTATTTCTTTTCTTCTTGCTGCTCTTTTAATTGAATTTGGGAATTTTAAATTCAAATCTGATTCGGTTTAATCTTGTTCTTTGTTTTAATTTTCAGATCTGTTCGTTTAGAGCTTTCGTAGGAGTTTCCCGTGACTTGACGACTTGATCTTGGTCCGCGCGCAACCCTATATCAATGTGCGTAGATTGCCGAGCTATCAACAAAATTACCGTCAAATACCGACATCCCATTCCTAGACTTGATGATATGTTAGACGAGCTTAGTGGAGCAAAATTGTTCTCTAAGATTGATCTGAAAAGCGGGTATCATCAAATTCGTATGCGGGAGGGGGACGAGTGGAAGACTGCGTTTAAGACTAAATACGGTTTGTATGAGTGGTTAGTGATGCCTTTTGGCCTCACCAATGCACCGAGTACTTTCATGAGGTTGATGAACCACGTTTTGAGGTCATTCATTGGTTGTTTTTGCGTAGTTTTTTTTGATGATATTTTAATTTACAGCAAATCATTAACTGAACATCTTGAACATTTGCATGCTATTTTGAAGGTTTTACGAAAGGAAGTATTGTATGCAAACCTTAAGAAATGTAACTTTTGTACTGACAAAGTTGTTTTTCTAGGTTTTGTTGTAAGTGCGAATGGATTAGAGGTGGACCAAGAGAATTTGTACCGAATAACATCAGCCAAGTTAGAAGCTTTCATGGCCTTGCAAGCTTCTATAGGAGGTTTGTACCGAATTTTAGCACTCTTGCTACCCCATTAACCGGTATTATAAAAAAAAATTCACCTTTTATTTGGTCTGATGAACAAGAATCTGCTTTTGTTAAAATCAAAGATTTCTTGACTAATGCTCCACTTTTATGTTTGCCGAATTTTAACAAAATTTTCGAGGTAGAATGTGATGCTTCTGGAATAGGAATAGGTGTGGTTTTAACGCAAGATGGGCGACCGGTGGCTTATTTGAGCGAGAAACTTAATGGAGCTACGCTCAATTATCCCACATATGACAAAGAAATGTACGCATTGATACGTGCATTAGAAACATGGCAGCATTACCTTTGGCCTAAGGAGTTCGTTATACACACGGACCATGAGGCTTTGAAGCATTTGAGAGGGCAAACTAAGCTTAACAAACGACATGCAAAATGGGTAGAATTCTTAGAATCCTTTCCATATGTGATTAAGTATAAGCAAGGTAAGGAAATATCGTTGCAGATGCTTTATCGCGAAGGTATGCTCTTTTAAATTATTTGGATGTTAAGTTACTTGGTTTTGCTTTTTTAAAGGAATTATATGCTGATGATTCTGATTTTGGAGAAGTTTACAAGTTATGTGTGCAAGGTGCGTATGACAGGTACTATCAGCAAGATGGATTCCTATTTCGAGAAAATAAGTTGTGCATACCCCAAGGATCAACTAGAAATTTGCTGGTTCATGAAGCACATAGTGGGGGTTTAATGGGACATTTTGGTATTGCCAAAACTTTGGCCGTTCTTCAAGAACACTTTTATTGGCCAAAGATGAAACGAGATGTGGCTAAAGTGTGCAATCGCTATATTGTTTGCAAGAAGGCGAAATCAAGGGTCCAGCCACATGGACTCTATACTCCATTACCGATTCCAGAAATGCCATGGATGGATATTTCTATGGACTTTGTTTTGGGTCTTCCTAGAACAAAGAATGGCAAAGATTCTGTGTTTGTTGTAGTTGATCGGTTTTCAAAAATGGCTCATTTCATTGCATGTAACAAAACTGACGATGCTTTAAATGTTGCCAATCTATTTTTTAGGGAGATTGTACGATTGCATGGAATTCCAAGAACCATTGTTTCGGATCGAGACACTAAATTTCTCAGCCACTTTTGGAGGACTTTATGGGGAAAGATTGGAACTAAGCTATTATTTTCCACAACAAGTCATCCCCAAACTGATGGCCAAACAGAGGTTGTTAATAGAGTTCTGTCAACACTACTGCGGGCCATTATACGTAAGAATTTAAAAACTTGGGAGGAGTGTCTACCTCACATTGAATTTGCATACAATCGATCGGTACATTCAGCTACCAAGTTTTCACCATTTGAGGTAGTGTATGGATTTAATCCCTTAACTCCATTGGATTTATTGCCTTTACCTTTTGATAAATTGGTGCATGTAGATGGAAAGAAAAAGGCAGATTTTGTGAAACAATTACATCAACGAGTTAGGGATAATATTGAACGAAGAACGGAGCAATATGCACATCAAGTTAACAAGGGCCGTAAACGAGTAATATTTGAACTTGGTGATTGGGTTTGGATTCACATGCGCAAGGAGAGATTCCCCGTTCAAAGGCGATCCAAACTATTACCACGAGGAGATGGACCTTTTCAAGTCTTGGAGAGAATTAATGATAACGCTTATAAGTTAGATTTACCTGGTGAGTATGGGGTTAGTGCTACTTTTAATGTTGCTGATTTATCTCTTTTCGATGTAGGTGACGATTTGGGAGCAAATCGCCTCGAAGAGGGGGGGAATGATGCAACCTTAGCCCGGGAAATTACTACCGAATCCATTGAGCTGCCACGAGGACCAATAACTCGATCACGAGCTAAGAGATTTCGAAATGCAATAGCAAGCTATGTGGAACGAGCTTGGGAAGAGGGAGTGGCCGGATTTGATAGTCGTGCTTCAAACCGTTCAAAAGGCATTACTTGCAATTTATTGCAAGCTGAATTTGTTTCTTTTAATTAACTTGTTTTAGTTTAATAAATAAGTTGCTGATCAATTAATTTAACTTATCTTAAAGTTTTAATACATGAGTTAGTTATTTAACTTTATTAAATAAGATGCTTCTTAATTGATCTAGTTCCTAGGATTATTTATTGATGCATAAATTAAGTTCTTTAAATTATGCTTCTTTAATTAAACTTTTTGCTGAATATAGATGAAATATTTGAATTGTGAGCTATCCAATTCTCTTTGTTCTTTCGGAATTGATTTGACTTATCAAGCATAGCTTGTGGCGTCCATCTTTTCTTTGTTGCTGAACTTATCACCTTTGGTGTGGCGTTCAATATACCTTTGGTTCCTATCATAGTTGATAGTGGGTCAAGGTTCCTTTCCTGTTTCCTTTAACCGAAAACACCTAAAGACCATTTTGAGATTCGGGTCAACAATTCGTTATTGTTGGTTCATTTTCGGTCTTAGCTAATTAATTTGTTATTGTTTCCTCTTTATTTTGTTTATTACCTTTGTTTGAAGCCATTATCTCTATTTTGTTTCATTTTAAAACCGAAACGAATCCATCCTTACTCAGTTCAAGATTGGGAAACACATACGACTCAAAACATCACGAGACGAGTTCGTATCATCGAGGGCCGCGCCTATGGGGCTGGTTATCCCTATCTTCCTTAATTTGATCTCGATATTGATGTTCTTGATGCACTCGTACCTCATTCAAAGTAGTATTCAATGCTTGAAGTGTAGCATTTTGTTCATCCAACTCTTGTTGGAATCTTTTAAATATGTCATCATTATTATCACCTTTAGACATCTTCAAAAACCTGTAAAAAATAAACACTCAACACTCAAATAAAAGTTAGCAAACCTCACCGTTAGTCACTCAAAAAGAAAATTCAAATTCTCAATGAGGTAGAATTCAGTCTTGTGAGTTCTTTATCAGAGTTTATATCAACCAATTAGAGAGTGTGAACCAAACTACCAAAGAATCTTAATTTGCACTAGGATGCCAAAAACTGACGAGACACCAATTGATTCGTGTTGCACCGAGGAAGAAGTTGTGCACACGTGTAAATCCTACTAACACAAGAAACAAGAAGGTGTTAGATAACATAACGGAAGAATAAAAGCAAAGAAATGAAAACCTACAGCTAAGAATCAATAAAAATTGCTGAAAACAGAAAACCCGAAAAACTGTGGAGTAACTTGACAACTTTGTTCGAGGTGTTCCCGATCTCTAAAAATCACGAAATTAAATCTTGAATGTCCTTATATATTTAATTTTTGATCTGGAAAGTTTGGGCACCAAATTCAACCCACTGAATATTTTTTTAAATGTTTATTGGATTTCGTCTTTTTTTTATTTTTTTAACTTTTTTGACTGATTTTTTTGCGGGATTAATTTTTTTATATTCAATAACAGTGCCAAAAATATTTATGTAAAATTTCAGATCAATCGGAAAATGTTTACCCAATCAAATGAATTTTTTTCGAACAATTTTTCTGGGTAAAACTGCTGTTTGTGCTTTAAAAAATAGAGATCAATTTAGAAATCAACCAAGAACACCCAAAACGCCCAAAATCTGATACCAAATGATAGATGAATGCACGCGGACCAAGATCGAGTTGCCAAGTCACAAGAAACTCCTATGAAAACCCTAAACAATCAGATCTGAAACGAAATAGAAAATTAAAAGATTAGAACTTTGAATTTCCAGATCTGAAATAAAATCCCCAAATCAGCAAAAGAATCAAATTGAGAATAGAAATAAGTGTTAATAAGGGTTCTTGAAACCCTAAATGAGATTGTGATTCTGCCCAATTGAACACCAAGATAGTTTTCCCCAAATTTTGACAATCTAATTTCACCCAAAAAGAGTATGGAAGAACCCTAGAAATTGGGAATTTTTGGGCTGATTCCTTAAGATAGAAAAATGCTGAAAACACAATAAAAACAGAAAATAAATTAGATAAAGATTCAGCACAAGTAGAAATAAAGAAAGAATTGACAGTAAGAAATTAAAAGATAAGTCCTAAGAAGCCTTGAAATCCCGAAAGATCTCACAACTCCCTTCAAACGGCTCTAATCTCCCCTCCAAAGAATATCAATGGCAAGAAGAAGGTTGAAGATGGCTCCCACAATCAAAAGATTGTTAAAACAACTTCTAAAGAAAACCCAAGAGAGAATTCTTGGAGAAAAAAACTCAAAGAGAATTCTGCACTTAAACAAATCTGAAATTTAATGTATTTGAGTAGTTGTTTACAAGGTGGCCAGCCATACCTTTAAATAGGCCTTATAACTAGTCCTAATCTAATTAGAAAACTAAAATAAAAAATCCTAATTATTTTAATATGGAAATTCAGTCAAAGGTCTTTTATTTGGGACTCTTGGACTGAATATTTACATAAAAATTTAAACTAAGTAAATAAATAAATAAAAATAAAAATAAAACTTTACAACTTGGGCCACTTTGACAATTTGGCCTGATTTTCAACTAAGTATGTATGGATTTCTTGATTGGGCTGGGAATTTGCTTATTGGGCCTCGCCTTCAAGAATTTGGGCTTTTGTGACTCGTATCACTTAGCCCTTGCGCTGTACCAGTTTTGTTGGTACCAAAAAAGGACGAAACTTGGCGCATGTGCGTTGATTGCAGTGCTGTAAACAAAATCACCATTAAGTATAGGCATCCCATACAGCACTTAGATGACATGCTCGATGAGTTAAGTGGCGCCAAGTTGTTCTCAAAAATTGACCTCAAAAGTGGATACCATCAGATTCGGATGTGTGAAGGTGATGAGTGGAAGATCGCTTTTAAAATGAAACATGGTTTGTATGAATGGTTGGTCATGCCATTCGGCTTAACCAATGCTCCTAGTACTTTTATGAGACTTATGAATTATGTTTTGCAAAATTTCATTGGTACGTTTTGCGTTGTGTACTTTGATGATATTATCATATACAGTAAATCGTTGGATGAGCATGTAATGCATCTTCGATCTGTTTTAGAAGTTTTTAGAAAAGAAATCTTGTATGCTAACCTTAAGAAGTGTACATTTTGTTCTAACAAAGTGATTTTCTTAGGTTTCGTGGTCAGCTCGGAGGGCCTTGAAGTAGATAGCGAAAAGATTAAAGCGATTCAGGATTGGCCGAGACCGACGAGTATAAGCCAAGTGCGAAGCTTCCATGGCTTGGCAAGTTTCTATAGGCGCTTCGTACCCAATTTTAGCACGTTGGTCGTACCGTTGACAAGCACCATCAAGAAGAATTTGACTTTTCATTGGGGCGAAGAGTAAGAAAATTCTTTTAACATTATTAAAGATTGTCTTACTAAAGCTCTATTGTTAGCATTGCCTGATTTTTCTAAGACATTTGAAATTGAGTGTGATGCCTCAGGTGTAGGAATAGGTGCCGTGCTAACTCAAGATGGGAGATCGATCGCTTATTTTAGTGAAAAATTGAATGGGGCCGCATTGAACTATCTGATGCAACCTCGGTTTAGTAGTTGAACCCGAGTCGTTTAGTTCCCGATCGTAAACGAAGAAGTAGAATAGACGAGAAGAAGATAGAATATAATTCAGTTTCAAGAAGTAAAGTAAGTCCGTGCAAAGTTGGATATGGATTTGGTTTAAGTCGAAATGGTATGACTAGAATGGTCGAGTTCGGTTTAAGATTAATTAGAAAATGGTATTTGGTTTTGGTACGTTTTGGTAATGGTTCAAAAAGGTCAAGAGTGAACCAACACTAAAGAAAAGTGTCGACCCGAAACTTATAGGACCAAATTGAGTTGGAAATGGTTGATAAGGACCTTGACCCGATACTTAGTAAAGTATGAACCAAAGGTATCAAAGGTGAACGCCACACTCGGGTTTTAGGAGTGATAAGTTCGGAAAAGACTCGGAAAGATGCCACTAAAAGCTTAGATAAGTCTTACGGGTCTCGAACGAAATTTGAGAGAAAATGCCTCACAAATTTGGCAGCAATTTGCTAATTGAAAATGTCAAAAAGTCCTTTACAAAGTAAAATTTCAGCTATTTATAAGCAACACCTAAGCTAGCCGAATGGTCACTTACATTCCTTAAAAATTAAGCAAATGAATCACTTAAATGAACTAGCTAGATTCGGCTGAACATGGAGCTCCATTAGACACCTTCTAGATGAAGCATTGGACTTGGAAAAACTTGGATGATGCATGGATAGCTAGGTTCGGCCAATGGGCATAAATTAGCTCATTTATGTTGCAACTTTTGGCTGAAAAGTGACCAGCAATTAAGAGGGTAATGAGCAGCCAATTCAAGTGTGAAAGCTCAACATTGAAGAGTCATGGAGTGTGAACACATGGAACCGAAAAGCCAAGATGCATCCAGCAAATGTGAAAGGATTAATTGACAGCTTTGGAGTTGGAAACATTAGCTCTCTTGACCGAATAGTCACCTAGGAATGCCAAATTCAGCTCACCAATTTGATGCATGTATCTCCAGGTTCATTGAATCTATTGTGCATGCACCAAGCTAAATGAATCTCCACATTCGGCTCACCTTGCTAAATGAACCCCCACATTTGGCCAACCTACATAAATAGGAAAAACTAAGATTAATGTGGTATTTAGCTGAACTAAATTAAGAATAAAAACAAGACACATTAATTCGGTCAACAATGACACTAAAATCAGCTCATTAAATTCGGCAGCTTTAAAGCAATTTTAAATCATGTAATAAAACTTGACATATTAAAAACATGCAACAAACATATTAATAAGCTGTAATAAACTAATTAAGTCGACTTAAATATTCAGCTATTAAATTAATGTCTAGTTGATATTAAGCTGAATTGAAAATGTTTGAGCTGAAGTTGAGCTAATTTCGAGCTTATTGAGCTTGAAAGGAGCTGGAAACGAGCTAAATGAAGCTCCACAAAAATATAATTGAGCTACGTCCAGCTTGCAAACACGACGAGCCTCGCTTGTAGGCTGATACAATGGCCGTTCCCAAGGGCGGGTCGTATCACTATCCAATCTACGACAAAGATATGTATGCACTCGTTCGTGCTCTCGAGACTTGGCAGCATTATTTGTGGCCGAAGGAGTTCGTGATCCATTCGGATCATGAAGCGTTAAAGCACATTAAAGGTCAGTACAAATTAAACAAACGCCATGCTAAGTGGGTAGAGTATTTGGAATCATTCCCCTATGTCGTAAAATATAAAAAGGGTAAGGATAATATATTGGCTGATGCTCTTTCAAGAAGGTATACACTTTTATCGTATTTGGACTCTAAATTGCTTGGTTTTACATTGCTGAAAGATTTATATGCTACTGACGATGATTTTGGAGAAATATTTGTTGCATGCAAAAATGTTGCTATTGATAAGTTTTATAGGTGCGATGGTTTCCTTTTTAGAGAAAGAAAATTGTGTGTGCCGCAGAGTTTTGTACGAGAGTTGTTAGTAAATGAGGCGCATAGCGGAGGCCTCATGGGCCATTTTGGTGTTGGAAAGACCTTAGCAACTCTCCAAGAGCATTTCTATTGGCTGAAAATGAAACGAGACGCTGAACGAGTTTGTGCGCGATGTGTGACGTGCAAGAAGGCCAAATCTAATATTAAGCCGCACGGGCTGTATACGCCCCTCCCTATACCCGATGCACCTTAAGAGGACATTTCCATGGACTTTGTCCTTAGATTTCCTAGGACTAAAACGGGGAAGGACTCGCTCTTTGTTGTTGTTGATCGTTTCTCAAAAATGTCTCATTTTATTTCTTGTACAAAAACTGATGATGCCGTTCACATTGCCAATCTTTTCTTTAAGGAAATTGTTCTTTTGCATGGCATCCCAAGGACGATTGTTTTTGATCGGGATGCAAAGTTTTTGAGTCACTTTTGGAGGTCATTGTGGGGAAAGCTCGGAACTAAGTTGTTGTTTTCAACCACCTGCCACCCCCAAACAGATGACCAAATGGAAGTAGTCAACCATGTGCTAACAACTTTATTGCGAGCCATTATACGGAAGAATCTTAAATCATGGGAGGAGTGCTAATACGAGTCACAAAGGCCCAACCCAAGCTTAAGAAGGTGATGGGCTCAAATCAAGAAAATCAAGATTCACTTTCTTGTTTTAAAGAAAATCAAGAAATCGAATCTTGGCCCAATTTTGCTGTTCGGAGCGATTTCAAGAATCAAGAAAATCAAGATTTGAAATCTTGGAAATCTTGGTCCAAGAAACCGAATCTTGTAGCCAAAGCGCGTTGGATCTCCATTACGAGCGTCAACAACCCAATTTCGGTAGGAGATGGATCACAAGCCCAAATTCTTGAAGGCGAGGCCCAATAACCAAAATCCAGCCCAATCAAGAAATTTCTTCATACTTAGTTGAAAATCAGGCCAAAATGTCAAAGGGCCCAATTTGTAAACATCTTACTTGTTTAATTTAATTCTTTAATCTTTAGGAGCATTACATGTAAAATTCGGCCCGAAACAACCCATATAAGTGCATGGCCGAATTTACCTTGTTATTTTATTAATTAGGTTTAATTTTTTATTAGTTACTTGTGAGATTAGGATTTGTTGGAGGCCTATATAAGCATTGGCCAGCCACCCTTTGTAAAAACATCTTATTATTATTTTTTCTATCAAATTTCAGATTTGTTGAGTGCAGAATTTTCTTTGGGGTTTTCTCCAAGATTTCTCTCTTGAGTTTTCTTTAGAAGTTGTTTTAACAATCTTTTGATTGTGGGAGCCATCTTCAACCTTCTTCTTGCCATCGATATTCTTTGGAGGGGAGATTAGAGCCATTTGAAGAGATTTGTGAAACCTTTTGAGATTTCAAGGATCTTTAGGACTTATCCTTTAATTTTTGCTGTTCAATTTCTTTTATTTAATTCTACTTGTGCCGAATCTCAATTCTAATCTATTTGCTGTTTTATTTGTGTTTCCAGCCCTCGTTTATCTTAAAGAATTGATCAATTTCACTTTTTGCTGGAGTCCGACAATCAGCCCTAAATCCCCAAATTCTAGGGTTCTTGCCGAATGCACACTTATTCTTCTTGGGTGAATTTGGTTGTGGAAACTTAGGGGAAACTTTCGTGGTGGTCAATTGAGCAGATCACCCTCGCTTTCTCAGCCTCAATAACCGTTTTATGCCTTCAATTTCTTTCTTTCTCATTGACGCATAAACCCTAATTTGTTTCAAGAAATTCTGGTCGATCTAATTTGCTTGCTGATTTGGTGTTCTTTGACAGATTCGGCTTGTGGGAGTTCATTCTTGGGAATCAATTTCGTGTTCTTGGTTTCAAGAAACCTCTTTCATAAGTGTTTCATTCCTTGATTAGATCTTGCTGATTTTTAGGGTTCTTATTCCAGATTTTAATTTTCCAGATTTAATCTCGTTCTTTGCTTGATTTCAGATCTGTTCGTTTAGAGCTTTCTGATACGACCCTGCCCTGGAAACATTTCTTGGCTCGACTCACGAGCGAGGCTCGTTATTCTCACAAGCTCGTCCCAGCTCAATTTGGGCGGATTCTAGCTTATGGAGCTAGAATGCAATTTATTTAATTAAGTTTGCATTTAGATGATGGAATAAATAAGTTGCTGATTAGTTAATTAAATAAGTTAATTAATTTGTTTAAAAATCTGGACATTTTTATTTTAATGTGTCTTAGTTTATTACCTATTAAATAGATGTCTAATAGTTAATTAAGTGTGTCTAAATTTAAGACAAATTTAATTCATGTTGTCAATTAATTTTTCCAAACGAATTTAATGTGCAGGATATTGTGTACTTTGGACGAATTTAATACTGTTAATTAATGTGTTTTGCTGCTGTTGTTTAATGCTGCTGTTGTTTAAATGCAGAATGTTAAACATGTCATGGTTCAGCCGAATTAATGTGTGAGATTTAAAGCTAAGTAAATTTGTTGAATTTGCTAGGACAATGTACATGGACGGCAAAGAAGAGGTGGACTGCAACATGCATAAAAGCCGAATTAATGTGGAGGTGAACGGCATGAAATTAAGGAAGCATTTGACCAACATCATGCATAATTTGTGGAACAAATTAAGGAAGCATTTGACCAACATCATGCATAATTCATGGAAGAATTTGAGGAAGCATTTGGCCAACATCATGCATAATTCATGGAAGAATTTGAGGAAGCATTTGACCAACATCATGCATAATTCATGGAAGAATTTAAGGAAGCATTTGGCCAACATCATGCATAATTTAAGGAACAAATTGAGGAAGCACCATGGCCGAATTTGGCTTCCAATTTTACCCATTCGGCTACCCTTTTGTTTTGCCTATAAATATGTGTTAAATTTCATTGTAAGGGAGAAGAACCTTGAATTAATTTTTTTACATTTTGTGAGATTGTTTACAACTCTCATTGTTCTCCAAAGACTCGTTTGACTTATCAAGTAACCCTTGTGGCGTCAACCCATTCTTCTTATCCGAACTTATCACTTTGCATCCAAAGTGTGGCGTTCAAGTTATACCGAGGTTCCTATCATCTTTGATAGTGGGTCAAGGTTCCATTTTATTCATTTTCCATCCATACAACATTTAACCTTTCCTAAGTATTCGTATAAGTCCCGGGTTAACACACTTATATTGTGTTGGTTCAACTTGAATACTTGGTTTTCATTCACCTATCATCCTCAATACACTTCATAACCCCTTTTGAACTAAATTTGAGCCTTTATCCCTTCTTTCTTAACCTATCTTCGACAAACCTTGATATTACTCCAATTCACGATCGGGTACATCAACGACTCGACTCTCATCACCGAGGCCGGGGCGTATCACTTTCGTAGGAGTTTTCCGTGACTTGGCAACTCGATCTTGGTCCGCGCGCGTCCGTATCATTTGGTATCAGATTTTGGGCGTTTTGGGTGTTCTTGGTTGATTTCTAAACTGATCTCTATTTTTTAAAGCATAAACAGCAGTTTTACCCAGAAAAATTATTCAAAAAAAATTCATTTGAGTAGGTAAACGTTGTCCGATTGATCTAAAATTTTACATACATGTTTTTGGCACTGTGATTGAATATAAAAAAATTATTCCCGCAAAAAAAATCAGTCAAAAAAGTCAAAAAAATCAAAAAATACGAAATTCAATAAAAATTTAAAAAAAGATTCAGCAGGTTCAATTTGGTGCCCAAAATTTCCAGATCAAAAATTCAATATATAAGGACACTCTAGATTTAATTTCGTGATTTTTGGAGATCGGGAACACCTCGAACGAAGTTGTCAAGTTACTCCGCAGTTTTTCGGGTTTTCTGTTTTCAGCAATTTTATTGATTCTTAGCTGTAGGTTTTCATTTGTTTGCTTTTATTCTTCCGTTACGTTATCTAACACCTTCTTGTTTCTTGTGTTAGTAGGATTTACACGTGTGCACAACTCCTTCCTCGGTGCAACACGAATCACTTGGTGTCTCGTCAGTTTTTGGCATCCTAGTGCAAATTAGGATTCTTTGGTAGTTTGGTTCACACTCTCTAATTGGTTGATATAAACTCTGATAAAGAACTCACAAGATTGAATTCGACCTCATTGAGAATTTGATTTTTCTTTTTGAGTGATTAATGGTGAGGTTTGCTAACTTTTAGTTTTGAGTGTTGAGTGTTTATTTTTTACAGGTTTTGAAGATGTCTAAAGGTGATAATAATGATGCACTTATGAAAGTCCAACAACAGTTAGACGAACATACTGCTGCAATCACACAAATAAATGCTACACTTCAAGCATTGAATACTACTTTGAATGAGGTACGAGTGAATCAAAACATCAATATCGAGATCCAATTAAGGAAGATAGGGATAACCAGCCCTATAGGTGCAGCCCTCAACGTGTCCCTAGAATGGATGATGATTTTCATGATCGTGGACAATCATCTTTGGCAAAACCAAAGAGCGAGCAGCAACGAGAACATCTCTTTCATACTCGCTGCCATGTACAAGGTAAGCTTTGTAGAGTTATTATTGATGGTGAAAGTTGCTCGAACATAGCCAGCACGACGATGGTGGAAAAGCTTTGCTTAACCACTACCAAGCATCCGCAACCTTATCAACTACAAGGGCTTAGCAATGAAGGCCAATTTAGGGTCACTCAACAAGTGCGCATCGCCTTTTCTATTGGTAAGTATCTGATGTGATCCGGCCCGGATTAATTGAGTCGATTCACTTGATTGCCCGATCGTCGACGAGGAATAGTTGAGTTATAGGAAATAGGATGAAATAAGGCTAAAGATGCGGAAGCTTTCAAATGGTTTTAAAGGTTGGCTAAGGTGATGGTAAATTTATAAGGGTAGTAGGCTCGATTTAAGGATAAAAATAAGAAAAATGGAAGTTGATAAATGAAGGCTCGGTTTTGTAAAAAGATATTATAGTTGGGTAAAATCTAGGATAGTCGGTGGAATGGATAAATGAGCTTAAACACCAGAAACGATTCAACACTAAAAGTGTCACCCCGATTTCTATTCGGTTCAAGGTGGGATTGCGGAATTGTAGAAGGTTGAACGCCACACCAAAGCAAGGTGATAAGTTCAAAAGAGAACGATAGACGCCACTAGCACGCTAGATAAGTCAGATCGAAACTCGTACGAATTTAGAGAGGAGAAAACTCACTCTTTGAACAAAGTTCATTCAAATGATCAAAAGTCAAAAGTCCCTTTACAAGAAATTCAACAACTATTTATAGCCTTCCTACTAGTAGCCGAATGGACAAATTCAAGACTTAGTTTCTAAGTAAACAATGAACTAAAATTCAGCATGAATGCAAAATTATTATCCCATGTAGATTCGGCTGAATGAGAGCTCCAATGGTCATCTTCTAGATGGGCAAATGCACCTTGAACATCTTGGATGTGCATGAATAGGCTAGGTTCGGTCAATGAACATAATGGGGTCATTCATGAAGCAACTATTGCTGAAAAATTACCAGCATTAATTGCCAATTTGAAGAGCCATTTAGAAGTGTGAACGGACGGTTTTGAAGGGCCATGAGGTGTGAACATGGTTGAACCGAACAGCCATAGTGTGAACAGCCTTTATACTTCCTTGAGAAGAGAATCGGCCAATCTTGAAAGGATGAAAAGCTTGGTCACTTTGGCCGAATAGTTGCCTTAAAAAAACTCCAAAAATTAATCAGCTTTAATGCATTAAATCAGCTGCACATGCATCTTCAAATTCATTGAATCTCCATGCATGAATCTGCCCAATTCATCTTCAAATTCGGCTGCACCTAAAAACACTCATGAACTTAATTAATTTCAAGCAAATTCAGCTGAACTAAATTAAAGTATAATGTGAACATCCTAAATAACATTGAGACAACTTAAATATTAACAAATCATAACACATAAATTCGGCTGGACAAATTTAAAACATGTAATAATTTAGATAAATTAAATGACATCTAGACACCTTTAATTCAGCCAAATCAAGACATATTAAACACTTGTAATAAATTAAGACATATTTAAAAGCTGTAATGAAACTTATTTACATGCTTATTTAAATGGTCTAAAACTCCAGCAAATAAAGTTAATTTAGCTAAAGAGCTAATAATGAGCTGAATTGAATTTAAACCAAGCTCAAACGAGCTGAATTAAGCTCATGTGAGCTAAAATAAAATTCGGTGAGCTGAACCAAGCTAAATGGAGCTTGAGGAGCTGAATTCAAGCTGAAATCAAGGGAATCCTTGACCAGGGTCATATCAGTATCAAGACGAAGTTGTGTGCGACGTAATTCCTATTCAAGCCTGCCATTTGTTGCTAGGAGAACCATGGCAACTAGATCGAAAAGTCACTCACGATGGTCGTACCAATAGGTATTCTTTCAAGCATCAAGGAAAGAAACTCACCTTAGTGCCGCTCACTCCGGAACAAGTCCATGAGGACCAAATCAAACTGAAAAATTCTGTTAAAACAAGTGAGGAAAAAGAAAAAGAGAATGAAAAAGAGCAAAAAGAGATTGAGAGTGAAAAAGAAATTGAAGAAAGAAGAGAAAATGAATTAGAAAAAGAAACAAAAGAAAAAGACGTGGAAAGGGTAGTGAGGAATGTTTCCACTAACCAAGATATGAATTTTTCTTGTGTTGCTACTTTTCAGGTTCCCGAAAGATCGAAAGATAACTTTCAACTTCAATACCTCTCAAATGAAAGACGCTTTCATACGATCAACTTAGACAAAGATGAAATCACACTACATGATCCCGAAGGTAAGCGAGGTAAGGAAATTTTAGAAACTGAGTCCAGTGCAGATTTGAAAATTATTGATAAAACTTTTGGTGACTTAGTTCTTAAAAGATCCCCTCATTTTGATCAGATTAATTGTTACTCTTCGATTGTGGTTGATAAAGTCATTACGAAAAGAAGCGTGATTTGTTATTCTCTTGATTTACCTTGTGTAAAATCCTCGAATTTGTCCAAATCTGTTTTGGAGAATAAGGTAACGAAATTTTCCAAATTTGTTTTCAATTTATATTCGTGCTTTAAACAGTTTATGTGGTTGTACATGAAGTTTGAGTTCCATTTGACAAAGGTTAACTCAACAACGGAGATTCGACTACACTATACCTCCGATGAGCGAAGGTTTGTTTTAAATGAAAAAGGTAAAATCGACCCTTATTCTTTTGCTTATCAAGGTAAGATGCTTGAAACCTTTGAAACACTTTTGTACTCCTCGGATAGTGACAAAGATCGTGTTGATGAACACTTAGATCGAAACGTGCTTGACTGTCCTATTTTATTTATTGATGATAAATCTATTTTGATGGTTGATAAAAAGATTCTTGTTTTTGATAATGCATGTGTGAGTGAATCTATAAACCATCGATTAATGCATGGTAATCTGAATCTGTCCATTCACATGCGTTATACCTGTTCTATTATGCTTATAATTGGACTACAAGCTTGTTTGCGTTGCTATTTACTATTTCATGGCTATTCTTTTCAGTGGACTCAATTGCCATTAGTCCCGTTCGATCGAGGAAAGTCGAGTTCATTTGATTTTTTAGATTCGAGGACGAATCTTTTTGAGGAAGGGGGGAATGATACGAGTCACAAAGGCCCAACCCAAGCTTAAGAAGGTGATGGGCTCAAATCAAGAAAATCAAGATTCACTTTCTTGTTTTCAAGAAAATCAAGAAATCGAATCTTGGCCCAATTTTGCTGTTCGGAGCGATTTCAAGAATCAAGAAAATCAAGATTTGAAATCTTGGAAATCTTGGTCCAAGAAACCGAATCTTGCAGCCAAAGCGCGTTGGATCACCATTACGAGCGTCAACAACCCAATTTCGGTAGGAGATGGATCACAAGCCCAAATTCTTGAAGGCGAGGCCCAATAACCAAAATCCAGCCCAATCAAGAAATTTCTTCATGCTTAGTTGAAAATCAGGCCAAAATGTCAAAGGGCCCAATTTGTAAACATCTTACTTGTTTAATTTAATTTTTTAATCTTTAGGAGCATTACATGTAAAATTCGGCCCAAAACAGCCCATATAAGTGCATAGCCGAATTTACCTTGTTATTTTATTAATTAGGTTTAATTTTTTATTAGTTACTTGTGAGATTAGGATTTGTTGGAGGCCTATATAAGCATTTGATGTGATCCGGCCCAGGTTAATCGAGTCGTTTCACAAAGTTGCCCGATCGTCTACGAGGAGTAGTTGGAGTTGTCAAAATTGGGTGATTTAGGCTAAGGGTTGCGGAAGCTTTGAGAGGGTTTAGATGAGTGGTTTGGTGTTGATAAATTCAGTTTAGAATAGAAACAAGGTAGGTTAGAAAAAGGTAATTGATGGAGATGGAAAATAAAACTTAAACGTAAAGAATGTTCAATACTAAAAAGTATTGCCCGAGTCTTATATTGCTTAAGGTGAAATTTGATGAAGGATAGAAGCGAACCTTGACCCAATACCTATATAGAGGTAAGAACCAAAGGTATAAAAATATGGTTGAACGCCACACCGGTTTGGTGATAAGTTCAATTGAGTTTGGATGGACGCCACTAGCAAGCTAGATAAGTCGCTTCGAGACTCGAACGAAAGAAGAGAGGAGGTAGCCTCACAAGAACAAAAGTTCTATTAAGTTTAATAATCAAATTCTGTTCACACAGGTATTTAACATGTTCACACAAATAGCATTAAAATCTAGTTCATGCTTGAAGATGGTACATGAATTGGCCGAACCATCGTGATGCTTCACTTGATGCATTCATGCATCCTTAGCCTTGAAGAATCTCCATAATTCCATGAATGTGCAGCTCTTTAATGATCCTACATCTCCCTTGGCTGAATGAGGCATTAATGTGCCTAAAATACTTGAATGGTCATCTTGAAAATGCATGAATCATGCATGAAACGTCCCATGTATTTCCCCCATAAATATGATCCATGAATCTTCAAATACATGAACTTTCAGCAACTCCCTCTTGCATGAACGTCCCAAATGCATGTGCTCCTTTAAATGCCATCCATTGAACCTCAATTGTGCATGCACACTCCCATACATTGCACCAATCCGTTCATGAACCTGCAGCAAATTAAATCAGCAAGTTAAATGCATTTCAAACACATTAAATTAGAAGCATATGAACTCAATAATTTGCACATTAAATTTGGCCATACATATTAACAATTTTAGACATATTTAAAACATCATAATTAATTAAGTATTTAATTTAGATATAATTAAAACACTTAATTAATTATTTGTCCAGATTTTAACAAATTAACTAACTTAAGATAAACAACTAATTTAACTAATGACAAATTAAATGGTTTATTTCAGCAAAATAAATGCAAGCTAAAGAAAGCTAAAAATAAGCTCATTGGGTTAAGATTGAGCTGAATTGAGCTTGAGTGAGTTGACTTGAGCTCGAGTGAGCTGGAAACGAGCTAAACGGAGCTTAACGAAATGAAATTGAACTAATTCAGCTCGCATGGATTTGCAAACAATGCTTAGGGAGCTGATCCAAAAGTGTGCCCGGGGCATGGTCGTATCAGCATTGGCCAGCCACCCTTTGTAAAAACATCTTATTATTATTTTTTCTATCAAATTTCAGATTTGTTGAGTGCAGAATTTTCTTTGGGGTTTTCTCCAAGATTTCTCTCTTGAGTTTTCTTTAGAAGTTGTTTTAACAATCTTTTGATTGTGGGAGCCATCTTCAACCTTCTTCTTGCCATCGATATTCTTTGGAGGGGAGATTAGAGCCGTTTGAAGAGATTTGTGAAATCTTTTGGGATTTCAAGGATCTTTAGGACTTATCCTTTAATTTTTGCTGTTCAATTTCTTTTATTTAATTCTACTTCTGCCGAATCTCAATTCCAATCTATTTGCTATTTTATTTGTGTTTCCAGCCCTCGTTTATCTTAAAGAATTGATCAATTTCACTTTTTGCTGGAGTTCGACAATCAGCCCTAAATCCCCAAATTCTAGGGTTCTTGCGGAATGCACACTTATTCTTCTTGGGTGAATTTGGTTGTGGAAACTTAGGGGAAACTTTCGTGGTGGTCAATTGAGCAGATCACCCTCGCTTTCTCAGCCTCAATAGCCGTTTTATGCCTTCAATTTCTTTCTTTCTCATTGACGCATAAACCCTAATTTGTTTCAAGAAATTCTGGTCGATCTAATTTGCTTGCTGATTTGGTGTTCTTTGACAGATTCGGCTTGTGGGAGTTCATTCTTGGGAATCAATTTCGTGTTCTTGGTTTCAAGAAACCTCTTTCATAAGTGTTTCGTTCCTTGATTAGATCTTGCTGATTTTTAGGGTTCTTATTCCAGTTTTAATCTCGTTCTTTGCTTAATTTCATATCTGTTCGTTTAGAGCTTTCGTAGGAGTTTCCCGTGACTTGGCAACTTGATCTTGGTCCGCGCGCGTCCGTACCAAGTGCTTACCGCACATTGAATTTGCATATAATCGATCCGTTCACTCGGCAACTAAACACTACCCTTTTGAAATTGTTTATGGATTTAATCCGTTGACTCCTTTAGATCTAGTATCTTTACCTAACGATCAATTTATTCATGCAGATGCTAGAAAAAAGGCCGAGTATGTAAAGGAGTTACATCGGAAAGTCTGAGCCAACATTGAAGCAAGAACCAAAAGTTATACTTGGAAAGCGAACAAGGGTCGTAAAAGAGTTATTTTTGAACCTGGTGATTGGGTTTGGGTTCAGATGAGAAAGGAATGTTTTCCAGCCCAACGTAGGTCAAACCTATTACCGCGTGGTAATGGACCCTTCCAAGTTTTAGAACGAATCAACGAGAATTCTTATCGACTTGACCTACCAGGTGAGTATAACATAGGTGCGAGTTTTAATGTGTCTGACTTATCCCCTTTTAATGCAGATTCTGATTTGAGGGCAAATCGCTTTGAAGAGGGGGAGGATGATACGGCCACGCCTCGAGTTCTACCTAGCTCAAACAAGGAACTTTTAGAGTTGCCCCAAGGTTCTATCACTCGATCACGAGCCAAGTAATTCAACGAGGTTGTTTCAGCTTTAGTTGATAAAGTTTGGGGAGAAACCTTGGTTGGACACATCGAAGAAGCTTGGGACAATTCTATGAGCTCTCCGTGCATTTTTTGTGAGCTGAATTAAGCTCCATTTCAGCTCAATGAGCTCGAACCAGCTCAATTTCAGATCAAGTCACTTATGATTCAGCTCAATATCATTAAGACCTTATTATAGTAGCTGAATTATTTGAGTCAATTAATTAGTTTATTACAGCTCAATTAATTTTCGTTGTTTACTTGGTTTAAAATCTGGACAAATTTAATTATGCATGTTAATTGAGTTATTATTACATGTTATTAATTTGTCTTAATTTCTACAGCTTATTAATATGTTTTTATGCATGTTTTTAATGTGTCAATTTTATTACATGTTTTAATTATGCCCTAAGGCTGCCGAATTTAATGTGTAGAATTTTTGTGTCATTTGCTGCCAAATTAATGTGTCTAAAAATGTATTTGATTTATTGAATGAATTTTGCTGTAGGTACATCACATTTGGATGTCCTTGGTGCATGAATGAATTAAAAGAAGATACATGTAAGGGGACGGCACATGCATTGATACGAGCACGCCCCGCGAATTTCATCGAACAAGTCTGTCAAGCCGGACGTTGACATGTTGGCAAGCTGATCGCAGCTCGTTTCCAGCTCCACGAGCTCCGTCTAGCTCAAATCCAGCTTATTCAAGCTCGATCCAACTTGCCTGAGCTAAACCGAGCTCACTCCTAGCTCATATTTAGCTCACGAGCTAAACCTTAGCTCAACTTCAGCTTAGGAGTTTAGCCTCAGCTCAACTTTAGCTCACGAGCTAAAGCTTAGCTCATTTTAGTTTAAACTCGGTTTTGTCTTTAATACATTAAATAAAAATTTGCACATATTCATTTAAGCATTAAACTTGTCTTATATTAATATTTGTTATTAACATGTCATTGTCATTATATAAATTGATTATGTTCACATAGCCAAATTAATGCATGACATTAATGTGTTCACATCATGCCGAATTTATGAGTGTTCATGAGATGTCTTAATGACTTGTTTATTTCATGTAGGTACATTCCTTTGGACGGTACAATGTATGGATGAAGAAACATCTCTTTTGGGCATTCCACACTCATGAATGAAGAAGTATTAAATGCTGGTGCATGTACGGCTAGATGCAATGTTTCTACAAATTCATGCATGTGTCGAATGCATGTATGGACATTAAAGGCTAGTCCATGAATGGATCAAATGCATGGGATGATAGAATGCATGAATGGCTTAAGTGCATGTATGGTGGCTGTCTCTTAACTTTCCAAGGCACTTATTCGGCCAAGAAGTAGCTGCTAACTAATTCTATGTTGACCATAGAGCTCCTTGAACATGTTCACACTTTGAATTGACCTATAGGCTATTACACATGCATGGATGGGTTCAAGAACGTCCAAGGGAAGGAATTAACTCAATAATTCAACACATTGATTGAATTAAGTGCATGCACAAAGGGGAGAACGAATTTATTAGGTCATGCTGCCATTTATGAACTTACATGCCATTAAAGTGTTTAATTATGAAGATACATGTTCCATACAAGTGCATGAACGTCCCAAGGAGATGAATGCAACCTTTTGGTGCACATACAAGTCACTTGAAGCCTTTCTTTATGACTAAGCATTCATGCACAAACCAAGGGGGAAGAAAGTGTCCATTTAGCTAGTGCATGAATCTGCCGAATTTATGAACTATTTTAATACATTAGTGTGAACGTTTTTATTATTGTGTGAACACCTAGATGCCGAATTTGAATGGTCATCTATGTGCCTATAAATATTTGTTTTCTTTCATTTGTAAAGGACTTTTGACTTTTGATCATTTGAATGAACTTTGTTCAAAGAGTGAGTTTTCTCCTCTCTAAATTCATACGAGTTTCGATTTGACTTATCTAGCGTGCTAGTGGTGTCTATCGTTCTCTTTTGAACTTAACACCTAACCGGTGTGGTGTTCAACCATATTATTATACCTTTGGTTCTTACCTCCACATAGGTAACGGGTCAAGGTCCGCTTCTATCCTTCATCATAATTCACCTTAAGCAACATAAGACTCGGGGCAATACTTTTTAGTATTGAAACATTCTTGAAGCTTGAGTTCAACTTCCATTCCATTTTATCTATCAACTTAAAAATTATTTCTTTGTTAAACCGAACGTATCAACCATCAAACCAAGCCCATCTTTTGAACCCAAACTGCCTGTTTCCGCTTATACATTTCCGATAACTCAACTATTCCTCGTCGACGATCGGGCAATCAAGTGAATCGACTCAATCAACCGAGCCGGATCACATCATTTGGTATCAGAGCTACTAAAACGAGGAATACCGACGTTCGTACCAAGCTCGGAGTAGGTTCGAAACGAAAAAAAAATCAAAAAAAAGGAAGTCAAAAAAAAAATCAAAAAAAAAATTTGAGTTGGAATTTAATTTTTTTTTCTTCTCTTCCTTGTATTTTGTTTACTATTGTATTAGATTTAAAAAAAAAAGGAGAAGAAATTTAGAAAAAATAATTCAAAAAAAATCGAAAAAAAGGAAAAAAAAAGTGACAAAAAAATCGAGTTAAAAAAAAGAAGAAAAAAAAACAGAAGTGAAAAGTCTTGTGAGTTTTATTTTGTTTTTTTGTTGCTTCCGAGCATCCATTCATTTTACCATTCCCTCTACCCCCCCAAACGCCACACATACTTTGATTTTTATTTTCTTTGTTTAGCCTACCCTACACCCGACGTTATCCCTTGTAACCCATTTGAAGCCGACCCTCTAAGCCGCAATAAGTCTTCTTGAAACAAAATACGAATTCACGAGAGTGAGACGAGCGGAAAAAGGCACGAGTGGTGAGTACATTAGAGCGAGCAAAAGCCATTAGACAAGTGTAAACACGAGTGGAGTGTTATCCAATTTTCTTTCCGAGCGAAATTGTGAGGTTTGTGGTGAGGTACTTCATTTTTTTTTATTTTGTTTTGTGATCTAACATTTTCTTTTTAGCAACAAAAATCATGTCATACGAAGAGTTCACCGAATCGGAATACCAATATTTGGTTCAAGAAAAGCGAAGAATGGCGACTAAACGAGACCAAAGTCATCGAGTTTCTTCAAGTTGTAAAACAGAACCAAGAACCCCACGGAGATATACCCCCGACTACTACTTAAGAAAAAGTTCCTATTGTGATTCCTTTTCGCCATCTACTTCGAGACAAAGAGATTTATACTATGACGCATATTCATCAGCGAATTCGAGAAGTGACTTCGATCGAAAGTCCTTTTCATCAAGAAATTTGAGAAGACGAGAAGCCGATTACGATTTTGATTCATTCCAAGATGGCGTTCGAAGAGAAAGACATACTCCTACTAGATCTTCAAAGAAATCTTACCCGGAGTATTCTTCACGAAGTTTTGATTGTGAATCATATGCAAATAGTTCTTCATCTTTCGAACAAGATTTGTATTCTCATCATTCTTTTGTACATTCTTGTAAAGAGAAAACAAAGAAAAGAAAAGAAAAAGAAAAAGCAAGAGAAGAAAAAGAAAATGAAATAAAAAGAAAAGAGAGGCAAGAGGCAAGTAAGAGAGAAAATGAGCGAATCTTGAGAGAACTTGAAAAAGCCTTTGAAAAGCAAAAAGAAAATGAAAAAGGAAATGAAAAGAAATTTGAGAGTGAAAAAGAAGATGAAAAAGAAATTGAAACAAAAGAAACGAGTGATCCAGAAGAAAAAGAATCGAGTGAGAAAACAAGTGAGCAAGTGAGGATTATTTCCACTAACCCACCTGTTCGATCTTCTTGTGAGTTAACTTTTCAGGTTCCTAGAAGTTTGTGCGACCAATTCCATCTACATTACCTTCCAAACGAGAGGTGTTTTAGGTTGTTCGAAAAAGGTAAGTTCGCGAATGACTACCACCCACTTGCGATTGAAGGTAAGGAAGGTAAGGATTCTTTGTTTATCGAATCAAAGTCACTTGATTTGGATAATTTTTGTTCACTTACTGTTGTTAACGATTTTGTTTTAAAAGGTGCCATATACAGTTTTTTTATGACGATTACTACATTGGCAAATTTGTTGACAACATTGGATTAGTTTTCCCTAAGCAAATTTTGAACATGTTTGATCAAAGTCTGTCACGTAAAAATTCTCATGTGTTTGACCCTGCAAACTTTTTGAACTCATGTGTTAAATCTTTATGTTTAAATATGCCTGCTCAATTGATTTGTGATAAATCTGCCTGTTTGAAAAGTTGCATGTTCGTTAAAAATTCTTTGTTTGGCATCCATGTTAAAAGATCTTCACATGATATGTGCAATTGTGTTCTTCATGAACAATCTTTGAGTTTTTGTACGAAATTTCCATGTAGTGATTTGCATTCCCGATTAATACTCTTGAAGTATGAACCTTTGCATTTTAGTATGCTCGGTTTTGTCAAATCAACATGTGTGTTTAAACTAGTGAAATATAATTCGTGTGGTGAGTTGATTATATCTTCTTCTAATATGTTGCTTGTTGGAATTCCTAATCAAGTTCGTGTGTTCAAGCCTGGTATTTGCTACATGAATTCATTTTATGGAAACATTAAGCGCTTTGCATCATTTACATTGAAATTATGTTTGCTTGAAGTTCGAATTTTTGATAAGAAGGTGAAATTCAATGATTTGGGTTTCAATTTTGATTCATTTATTAATCACCTTGTTTGGCCACATTTGAAATTTTCGTTTCATTTCGAGAAGGTAAGGCCAACCTATGTTTTTGGAATTGAATCAAATTTCCATGGTAACTTTCCTTTTCCATTTAAGTCCATAGTTTTCGATAATACTAACCCGTCTTATTTTTGTGAATTCCACCCCTCGAGGAGCAAGACATGTCATGGTGCGTCACCACCTATTCAAATTTATCGAAGTAATAGGTCTGTCTTACGTTATCTATCCAAAGAGAGAAGATTCATTTTGACTGAGAAAGGTAAACCCAATCCTCAATTTTCTTCTCTTCATATTCGTCAAGGTAAGTCATCTGAAAATTTTCAAATATCTTTGCTCAATTCGATTGAAGTTGAAAATTCCATTGATTGGTTGTTTGGAAATTATTTACACTTTGATGTGATGGATTTTTCCTTTTGGCATTGTGATGATGTGATTATTACGTTGGAATTTGGAGACTCCCCTCATGTTGTTCAAAAACGAAAGGAAGAGTTAGCATACTGATACGGGGTTGCGCGCGGACCAAGATCGAGTTGCCAAGTCACGAGAAACTCCTACGAAAACCCTAAACAATTAGATTTGAAACGAAACAGAAAATTAAAAGATTAGATTTTTGAATTTTCAGATCTGAAATAAAATCCCCAAATCAGCAAAGAATCAAATTGAGAGTAGAAATAAGTGTTAGGGTTCTTGAAACCCTCAAGGAGATTGTGATTCTGCCCAATTGAACACCAAGATAGTTTTCCCCAAATTTCGACAATCTAATTTCACCCAAAAAGAGTATGGAAAAACCCTAGAAATTGGGGATTTTTGGGCTGATTCCTTAAGATAGAAAAAGGCTGAAAACACAATAAGAACAGAAAATAGATTAGATAATGATTCAGCACAAGTAGAAATAAAGAAAGAATTGACAGTAAGAAATTAAAAGATAAGTCCTAAGAAGCCTTGAAATCTCGAAAGATCTCACAACTCCCTTCAAACGGCTCTAATCTCCCCTCCAAAGAATATCAATGGCAAGAAGAAGGTTGAAGATGGCTCCCACAATCACAAGATTGTTAAAACAACTTCTAAAGAAAACTCAAGAGAGAAATCTTGGAGAAAACTCAAAGAAAATTCTGCTCTCAACAAATCTGAAATTTTAATAATAATGATAAGTGTTTAACAAGGTGGACAGCCATGCCTTTAAATAGGCCTTATAACTAGTCCTAATCTAATTAGAAAACTAAAATAAAAAAACTCCTAATTATTTTAATATGGAAATTTGGTTAAAGGTCATTTTATCTGGGACTCTTGGACTGAATATTGACATAAAAATTTAAACTAAGTAAATAAATAAATAAATAAATAAAAATAAAAATAAAACTTTACAACTTTGGCCATTTTGACAATTTGGCCTGATTTTCAACTAAGTATGGATGAATTTCTTGATTGGGCTGGGAATTTGCTTATTGGGCCTCGCCTTCAAGAATTTGGGCTTTTGTGACTCGTATAATTCCCCCCTTCCTCAAAAAGATTCGTCCTCGAATCTGAAAAATCAAATGAACTCGACTTTCCTCTATCGAACGGGACTAATGGCAATTGAGTCCACTAAAAAGAATAGCCATGAGATAGTAAATAGCAACGGAAACAAGCTTGTAGTCCAATCATAAGCATAACAGAACAGGTATAACGCATGTGAATGGACAGATTCAGATTACCATGCAAACAATCTAATTTACTCACCACTGCCTCGTCAAATATTTGAAACAAAGATGGACATGTTTTAAGGCATTCAGTCGTCTCACATTGTTCCCACAAACCATGAATAAATTGCGAGTAATAAATCAAATGGTAAACATAATCGTCACAAGTAGGTATTTGAAAAGATTCACATGGTTCACAGAGTTGCATAATCATACCATGCATTAATCGACGGTCTATAGATTCACTCACACATGCATTATCAAAAACAAGAATCTTTTTATCAACCATCAAAATAGATAGAATAAATAAAATAGGACAGTCAAGCACGTTTCGATCTAAGTGTTCATCAACACGATCTTTATCACTATCCGAGGAGTACAAAAGTGTTTCAAAGGTTTCAAGTATCTTACCTCGATAAGCAGAAGAATAAGGGTCGATTTTACCTTTTTCATTTAAAACAAACCTTCGGTCATCGGGGGCATAGTGTAGTCGAATCTCCGTTGTTGAGTTAACCTTTGTCAAATGGAACTCAAACTTCATGTACAACCACATAAACTGTTTAAGGCACGAATATAAATTGAAAACAAATTTGGAAAATTTCGTTACCTTATTCTCCAAAACAGATTTGGACAAATTCGAGGATTTTACACAAGGTAAATCAAGAGAATAACAAATCACGCTTCTTTTCGTAATGACTTTATCAACCACAATCGAAGAGTAACAATTAATCGGATCAAAATGAGGGGATCTTTTAAGAACTAAGTCACCAAAAGTTTTATCAATAATTTTCAAATCTGCAATGGACTCGGTTTCTAAAATTTCCTTACCTCGCTTACCTTCGGGATCATGTAGTGTGATTTCATCTTTGCCTAAGTTGATCGTATGAAAGCGTCTTTCATTTGAGAGGTATTGAAGTTGAAAGTTATCTTTCGATCTTTCAGGAACCTGAAAAGTAGCAACACAAGAAAAATTCATATCTTGGTTAGTGGAAACATTCCTCACTAGCCTTTCCTCGTCTTTTTCTTTTGTTTCTTTTTCTAACTCATTTTCTCTTCTTTCTTCAACTTCTTTTCAAATTTCTTTTCTGTTTCACATTCCTTTTCACTCTCAATCTCTTTTTGCTCTTTTTCATTCTCTTTTTCTTTTTCCTCACTTGTTTTAACAGAATTTCTCAGTTTGATTTGGTCCTCATGGACTTGTTCTGGAGTGAGCGGCACTAAGGTAAGTTTCTTTCCTTGATGCTTGAAAGAATACCTATTGGTACGACCATCGTGAGTGACTTTTCGATCCAGTTGCCATGGTTCTCCTAGCAATAAATGGCAGGCTTGAATAGGTACTACGTCGCACACGACTTCGTCTTGATATTTACCGATAGAAAAGGCGATGCGCACTTGTTGAGTGACCTTAAATTGGCTTTCGTTGCTAAGCCCTTGTAGTTGATAAGGTCGTGGATGCTTGGTAGTGGTTAAGCAAAGCTTTTCCACCATCGTCGTGCTGGCTACGTTCGTGCAACTTTCACCATCAATAATAACTCTACAAAGCTTCCCTTGTACATGGCAACGAGTATGAAAGAGATGTTCTCGTTGCTGCTCACTCTTTGGTTTTGCCAAAGAAGGTTGCTCACGATCATGAAAATCATCATCCATTCTAGGGACACGTCGAGGGTCGCGCCTATGGGGCTGGTTATCCCTATCTTCCTTGATTGGATATCGATATTGAGGTTCTTGATTCAATCGTACCTCATTGATGGTAGCAGTCAAGGCTCGAAGAGCAGCAGCCTGTTCATCCAACTGTTGTTGGAATTTTTAAATATGTCACTATTATTATCACCTGTAGACATTTTTTTTAAAACCTGCAAAACACTCAACACTCAAAAATAAAAGTTATCAAACCTCACCGTTAATCACTCAAAAAGAAAAAATAAAATTCTCAATGAGGTCGATTTCAATCTTGTGAGTTCTTTATCAGAGTTTATATCAACCAATTAGAGAGTGTGAACCAAACTACCAAAGAATCCTAATTTGCACTAGGATGCCAAAAACTGACGAGACACCAATTGATTCGTGTTGCACCGAGGAAGAAGTTGTGCACACGTTTAAATCCTACTAACACAAGAACCAAGAAGGTGTTAGATAACGTAAAGGAAGAATAAAGGTAAACAAATGAAAACCTACAGCTAAGAATCAATAAAAATTGCTGAAAACAGAAAACCCGAAAAACTGCGGAGTAACTTGACAACTTCGTTTGAGGTGTTCCCGATCTCCAAAAATCACGAAATTAAATCTAGAGTGTCCTTATATATTGAATTTTGATCTGGAAATTTTGGGCACCAAATTCAACCCGCTAAATCTTTTTTTTTAAAATTTTATTGAATTTCGTCTTTTTTATTTTTTTGACTTTTTGACTGATTTTTTTGCGGGAATAATTTTTTATATTCAATCACAGTGCCAAAAACATGTATGTAAAATTTCATATCAATCAGACAACGTTTACCCACTCAAATGAATTTTTTTGAACAATTTTTCTGGGTAAAACTGTTGTTTATGCTTTAAAAAATAGAGATCAGTTTAGAAATCAACCAAGAACACCCAAAACGCCCAAAATCTGATACCAAATGATACGGGGTTGCGCGCGGACCAAGATCGAGTTGCCAAGTCACGAGAAACTCCTACGAAAACCCTAAACAATTAGATCTGAAACGAAACAAAAATTAAAAGATTAGATTTTTGAATTTTCAGATCTGAAATAAAATCCCCAAATCAGCAAAGAATCAAATTGAGAATAGAAATAAGTGTTAGGGTTCTTGAAACCCTCAAGGAGATTGTGATTCTGCCCAATTGAACACCAAGATAGTTTTCCCCAAATTTCGACAATCTAATTTCACCCAAAAAGAGTATGGAAAAACCCTAGAAATTGGGGATTTTTGGGCTGATTCCTTAAGATAGAAAAAGGCTGAAAACACAATAAGAACAGAAAATAGATTAGATAATGATTCAGCACAAGTAGAAATAAAGAAAGAATTGACAGTAAGAAATTAAAAGATAAGTCCTAAGAAGCCTTGAAATCTCGAAAGATCTCACAACTCCCTTCAAACGGCTCTAATCTCCCCTCCAAAGAATATCAATGGCAAGAAGAAGGTTGAAGGTGGCTCCCACAATCACAAGATTGTTAAAACAACTTCTAAAGAAAACTCAAGAGAGAAATCTTGGAGAAAACTCAAAGAAAATTCTGCTCTCAACAAATCTGAAATTTTAATAATAATGAAAAGTGTTTAACAAGGTGGACAGCCATGCCTTTAAATAGGCCTTATAACTAGTCCTAATCTAATTAGAAAACTAAAATAAAAAAAACTCCTAATTATTTTAATATGAAAATTTGGTCAAAGGTCATTTTATCTGGGACTCTTGGACTGAATATTGACATAAAAATTTAAACTAAGTAAATAAATAAATAAATAAATAAAAATAAAAATAAAACTTTACAACTTGGGCCACTTTGACAATTTGGCCTGATTTTCAACTAAGTATGGATGAATTTCTTGATTGGGCTGGGAATTTGCTTATTGGGCCTCGCCTTCAAGAATTTGGGCTTTTGTGACTCGTATCACATACCTTTGGCCATGACATACCTTGCATGAGCAAGACAAGGGACCAAATGAGTTACTAAATTCGATTAAAGAAATTAAAATGTTTTGGATGAGGAATAATGTGTTTAAGTGCCTACCATCGTTTTAAACCAATTATCCCTTGATCCAACTTAGTTTTCATGTTTGTAACGATGGTCTAACGAAACTCTTTGATAAATTTATGTATGCTTGCTTTGTCCAATTGAGATTTTTGGCATATGTTCAATTGAATGAATATTTTATGAACTATCGAACACATTTGAATTTGACTCCTTTGAGTTTCTTTTTATTGGCTGTGGTAAGAATTTTTCAGGTTTGTGTGACATCTTCCATCCCATTTGACCGAGGAAAACCATGCATGAGTCAAAGTTCTCCCATGGACAAACGGCTCGACTTGAGGACAAGTCGCCTAAAAGAGGGGGGAATGAGACGAGCACGCCCCGCGAATTTCATCGAACAAGTCTGTCAAGCCGGACATTGACATGTTGGCAAGCTGATCCCAGCTCGTTTCCAGCTCCACGAGCTCCGTCTAGCTCAAATCCAGCTTATTCAAGCTCGATCCAACTTGCCTGAGCTAAACCGAGCTCACTCCTAGCTCATATTTAGCTCACGAGCTAAACCTTAGCTCAACTTCAGCTTAGGAGTTTAGCCTCAGCTCAACTTTAGCTCACGAGCTAAAGCTTAGCTCATTTTAGTTTAAACTCGGTTTTGTCTTTAATACATTAAATAAAAATTTGCACATATTCATTTAAGCATTAAACTTGTCTTATATTAATATTTGTTATTAATATGTCATTGTCATTATATAAATTGATTATGTTCACATAGCCAAATTAATACATGACATTAATGTGTTCACATCATGCCGAATTTATGAGTGTTCATGAGATGTCTTAATGACTTGTTTATTTCATGTAGGTACATTCCTTTGGACGGTACAGTGTATGGATGAAGAAACATCTCTTTTGGGCATTCCACACTCATGAATGAAGAAGTATTAAATGCTGGTGCATGTACGGCTAGATGCAATGTTTCTACAAATTCATGCATGTGTCGAATGCATGTATGGACATTAAAGGCTAGTCCATGAATGGATCAAATGCATGGGATGATAGAATGCATGAATGGCTTAAGTGCATGTATGGTGGCTGTCTCTTAACTTTCCAAGGCACTTATTCGGCCAAGAAGTAGCTGCTAACTAATTCTATGTTGACCATAGAGCTCCTTGAACATGTTCACACTTTGAATTGACCTATAGGCTATTACACATGCATGGATGGGTTCAAGAACGTCCAAGGGAAGGAATTAACTCAATAATTCAACACATTGATTGAATTAAGTGCATGCACAAAGGGGAGAACGAATTTATTAGGTCATGCTGCCATTTATGAACTTACATGCCATTAAAGTGTTTAATTATGAAGATACATGTTCCATACAAGTGCATGAACGTCCCAAGGAGATGAATGCAACCTTTTGGTGCACATACAAGTCACTTGAAGCCTTTCTTTATGACTAAGCATTCATGCACAAACCAAGGGGGAAGAAAGTGTCCATTTAGCTAGTGCATGAATCTGCCGAATTTATGAACTATTTTAATACATTAGTGTGAACGTTTTTATTATTGTGTGAACACCTAGATGCCGAATTTGAATGGTCATCTATGTGCCTATAAATATTTGTTTTCTTTCATTTGTAAAGGACTTTTGACTTTTGATAATTTGAATGAACTTTGTTCAAAGAGTGAGTTTTATCCTCTCTAAATTCGTACGAGTTTCGATCTGACTTATCTAGCGTGCTAGTGGCGTCTATCGTTCTCTTTTGAACTTAACACCTAACCGGTGTGGTGTTCAACCATATTATTATACCTTTGGTTCTTACCTCCACATAGGTAACGGGTCAAGGTCCGCTTCTATCCTTCATCATAATTCACCTTAAGCAACATAATACTCGGGGCAATACTTTTTAGTATTGAAACATTCTTGAAGCTTGAGTTCAACTTCCATTCCATTTTATCTATCAACTTAAAAATTATTTCTTTGTTAAACCGAACGTATCAACCATCAAACCAAGCCCATCTTTTGAACCCAAACTGCCTGTTTCCGCTTATACATTTCCGATAACTCAACTATTCCTCGTCGACGATCGGGCAATCAAGTGAATCAACTCAATCAACCGAGCCGGATCACATCATGCATGTTTGGGGAATTAAATTTGGCTGCTGTTTGAAGTCTCCTAGGTGACTATTCGGCCAAGGGAGCTGCTGTTTCCTACTCCCAAGTTGTCCATTCAGCCAAAATTATTCTTTTCACATTGCTGGGCAATTGTTCACACATAAAGGCTGTTCGGTTCAAGGCTTTGACACCTTAAATGGCTTCTCATTACCTTCTTAATTGCTGGTCACTTTTCAGCAAAAGTTGCAATTTAAATGAGCTTAATTATGCTCATTGGCTGAACCTAGCTCATCCATGCACCATCCAAGTTGTTTATTATTCATTTATCCATCTAGAAGCTGTCCATTGGAGCTCCCATTCAGCTGAATTTTATTAGCTCAATTAATTGGTTCATTTGCTTAATTTTTAAGGGATGTAAACTATTCGGCTAGCTTAGGTGCTGCTTATAAATAGCTAAAGTTTTCATTTTTTTAAGAACTTTTGACATTTTGTTAATGAATTACTACCGAATTTGTGAGGCATTTTTCTCTCAAATTTCGTTCGAGACCCGTAAGACTTATCTAGCTTCTAGTGGCGTCTTTCCAAGTCTTTCTGAACTTATCACTCCCTAAACCCGAGTGTGGCGTTCACCCTTAATACCTTTGTGATGCGACCTCAGTTTAGTAGTTGAACCCGAGTCGTTTAGTGCCCGATCGTAAACGAAGAAGTATATTAGACAAGAAGAAGAAATAATATATTTGTGTTCAAAGAAGTAAAATAAGTTCGATCAAAGTAAGATGTGGATTTGGCTTAAGTCAAAATGGTATGATTAGTATGGTCGAATTCGGTTTAGGAATAAACAAGAAATGGTATTTGGTTTAGGTACGTTTTGGTATTTAGGAATTGGTACGTAATGGTATGGAAGTTGGTACGAATTGGTAATAGTTCAAAAAGGTCAAGAATGAACCAACACTAAAGAAAAGTGTCGACCCGAAACTTATAGGACCAAATTGAGTTGGAAATGGTTGATAAGGACCTTGACCCGATACTTAGTAAAGTATGAACGAAAGGTATCAAAGGTGAACGTCACACTCGGGTTTAGGGAGTGATAAGTTCAAAAGAAAGACTCGGACAGACGCCACTAGAAGCTAGATAAGTCTTACGGGTCTCGAACAAAATTTGAGAGAAAATGCCTCACAAATTTGGCAGCAATTCGTTACTTAAAATGTCAAAAAGTTCTTTACAAAATGAAATTTCAGCTATTTATAATCAGCAACTAAGTTAGCCGAATAGTCACATACATTTTCTTAAAAATTAAGCTAATGAATTCTTCAATGGCTTGGCTAGGTTCGGCTGAACTTGGAAAGCTTCTAGAATTCACATTGAACCTTGGACAACTTGAATGGTGCATGGATGAGCTAGATTCGGTCAATGTGCATAAATAAGCTCATTTAATTTGTAGCTTTTGCTGAAAAGTGACCAGCAATTAAAAGGGACTTGAATGGCCAAATGAAGTGTGAACACTCAATTTTGAAAAGTCCTATGGTGTGAACATTCCAAACCGAAAAGCCATGAGTGTGAACTCCATGTGTGAACGGCATTATGCTGGTTCTTGGAATAATGAAATCAGCTGAACATTCATCATGCATGTATCACCAAATTCATTGAACCTATTGTGCCTGCATCTAACTTAAATGATCCCTTCCACATTCGGCCAACCTACAAAACATGAGCAAATGAATTTAATTATTCAATATTCAGCTGAATCATATTCAAACACAATCTAGACAGCTTAAATTCTTAAAATTAAAACAAACACAATTAATTAAACTAAAAGCTAATTAATTCGGTTTGGACAAGACAAATTAAAAACATGTAATAAGACATATTTATAAGCTGTAGGAAATTAAATTGACTTAATAATATGTAAGAAAAACACAATTATCATGCATAATGATACGACCATGCCCCGAGCACACTTTTGGATCAGCTCCCTAAGCATTGTTTACAAATCCATGCGAGCTGAATTAGTTCAATTTCATTTCGTTAAGCTCCGTTTAGCTCGTTTCCAGCTCACTCGAGCTCAAGTCAACTCACTCAAGCTCAATTCAGCTCAATCTTAACCCAATGAGCTTATTTTTAGCTTTCTTTAGCTTGCATTTATTTTGCTGAAATAAACCATTTAATTTGTCATTAGTTAAATTAGTTGTTTATCTTAAGTTAGTTAATTTGTTAAAATCTGGACAAATAATTAATTAAGTGTTTTAATTATATCTAAATTAAATACTTAATTAATTATGATGTTTTAAATATGTCTAAAATTGTTAATATGTATGGCCAAATTTAATGTGCAAATTATTGAGTTCATATGCTGCTAATTTAATGTGTTTGAAATGCATTTAACTTGCTGATTTAATTTGCTGCAGGTTCATGAACGGATTGGTGCAATGTATGGGAGTGTGCATGCACAATTGAGGTTCAATGGATGGCATTTAAAGGAGCACATGCATTTGGGACGTTCATGCAAGAGGGAGTTGCTGAAAGTTCATGTATTTGAAGATTCATGGATCATATTTATGGGGGAAAATACATGGGACGTTTCATGCATGATTCATGCATTTTCAAGATGACCATTCAAGTATTTTAGGCACATTAATGCCTCATTCAGCCAAGGGAGATGTAGGATCATTAAAGAGCTGCACATTCATGGAATTATGGAGATTCTTCAAGGCTAAGGATGCATGAATGCATCAAGTGAAGCATCATGATGGTTCGGCCAATTCATGTACCATCTTCAAGCATGAACTGGATTTTAATGCTATTTGTGTGAGCATGTTAAATACCTGTGTGAACAGAATTTAAGTTAGTGTGAACAACATAGATGCCGAATATCAATAGGCATTTTAGGCTTATAAATAGCTTACTTGTTTATTGTAAAAGGTTACAGAATTTGATTATTGAAAACTTGATTGTGAGGTTTCCTCCTATCCTATTTCGTACGAGTCTCGTTCTGACTTATCTAGCTCGCTAGTGGCGTCAACCCGACTTCTTGAACTTATCACCATCCTGGTGTGGCGTTCATCCACCTTTTTATACCTTTGGTTCCTACCTCTCTATAGGTAACGGGTCAAGGTCCATCTTCGACAATCCATTAAACCCACCTTAAGCAATATAAGTCCCAGGGCAATACTTCATATAGTATTGAATCGTTCTTCGCTTGAGTTCTATTTTTCCATTCCATTTTAACTATTAAATTATAAACAATATTTCTTTATTTCACCGAGCCTATCAAACATCTATCCAAACCATCTTTTGAACCCATTTTCTCAACTTCCGCTATAAAAAATCATCTAACTCCATCTATCTACAAAATCGAACAAACTTCTCGTCGACGATCGGGCAATCAAGTGAATCGACTCAATCAACTGAGCTGGATCACATCATTTGGTATCAGAGCTTGCAAAACGAGGAGCACCGACATTCGTAATAAGGCCACAAGTAGGTTTGAAACGTGAAAAAAAAATGAATTTTTTTTTGTTGTAATTTAATTTTTTTCCCTTGTATTTAGCTTACTATTGTATTGGAGCATCAAAAAAATCGAAATTCAAAAAAATTCAAAAAAAAGTGAAAAAAATCGAGCAAAAAAAAAAGAAAAAAAAGTGAGCAAAAAAAAATCAAGTTAAAAAAAAGTGAAAAGTCTTGCGAGTTTTTATTTTCTTCTCTTATTTACTCCGATCATCATGTTTCCCTTCCTACCATTATTTACCCATCCCAATGCCACACTTTAAACAAAATTTGTTCTTTGTTTAGCCTACCCTACACCTGACGTTATTTCCTTTGTAAACCAATTCGACCGACCCTCAAGTAGCAAATTAAGTCTACCGAGACAAATCACGAAATTGTGAGAAGAGGTTGAGTGGAAAAAGGCACGAGTGAAATTACATCAAAGAAAAAGCCAAAAATTGAATGTAAACACGAGTGCGAGTGAAAATCATTATTTCCTTTTCGAGCGAATTTGTCAGGTTTATGGTAAGGTATTTATTTTCTTTATTATTTTTTTTTGACATCTTCTTGTCATTACTTAATCATGTCTCAAGAAACATTTCCCGAATCAGAATTCCAATATTTGATGCAACAGATGCGTAGAATGGTGAAATCAAAATTTGATAAATTGCATGATCGATTGGATCGAGTGGAGGAAAGAGCCCGATGGAAGCCAAACTCACCAGGTGAAGAGACGGAGACAAGATCATCACGAAGGCACACATCCATTGATTTTTTGGGAAGAGATTCATACCATGATTCCTATTCAATGAGGAACTCAAGACGAAGCAAAGCAAGTTTTGAGTTTGAAGCTTTCTGAGGTGACGAACGAGAAATCACAAGTAGTCCTTCGTATGCACCGAGGTATTCGTCCGCCAAGAATCAATCTTGAAGAGGTGATCATTTTTTGTATGAAAGTCATTCCAATTATACCCAACGAGAGTCATTTCGTGCTGATTCATTTGTAACATCTCCATCCTATAATGAAAGAGCGAGGCAAAAAGAAAAAGAAATAAGAAGAAAGGAAAGACAAGAAATGTTGATGAGAGAAAATGAGCATATATGGAATGAAATCGAGAGACGAAAAAAAGAAATGAAAGAAAAGGAACAAGAAATTGAAAAAGAGAGTGAGATTGAAGAAAGAAACGAGAGTGTAAAAGAAATGAGTGTCATGGAAAAAGAAATTGAGATTGAAAAAGGATGTGAAAAAGAGAAAGAAATCGAAAAAGAAATTGAGATTGAACAAAAGTGTGAGGAAAAAGAGAAAATTGAAAAAGAAAGAAAAGACAATGAGTTAGAAAAACAAACGAGAGAAAAGGAGGCAAAAGAGCAAGAAAAAGTGAGGAATCTATTTACTAAACCACATGAGAATTTGTCTTGTTTTGTTTCCTCTTTTCAGGTCTCCGGAAGGCCAAGTGACGATAATTTTCAACTCCAATACCTCTCGAAGGAGAGAAGGTTCATTTTGGCTGAAAAAGGTAATGTTCTCAACGATCCTAGTTCGCCTATGCCAAAAGGTAAGCAAGGTATGAATGTTGAAAATTTTAAAGCACTTCTGCCTTACTCGATTGTTGATGGACACACTGTTGATGATTTGGTCTTTAGAAAGAATCTGAACTTTGACGTGGCTATTTGTCATTCTTTGATTGATGATGATCCATTTGTTTTGCCTAATGATAAGAAGATTCTTGCTTTTGAAAAATATCATTTTGATGGTATTGGTTGTTTATCTTTAACTTGCAATGGAATGCATGTTTTGGATGCGCAAGATGAAAGTCCATATAAAATGTTCATTCTCACTGATCATGTTGAAAAGGAATGGAAATGTATTGATGAATACGCCATTGGCAAGATTTTTGATGAAGAGCGAATAAATCAGCACCAACAAAATCTGGAATTGTGTGATCAAAAGTTGACATATCATCTGCTTGGTTGTGTTGATCATGTGGATTATCTAATTTTGGTGTGAAATTTCCATGTTTTTGTAAATCTTTTCGAATGAAATTTAAAGGGTTTGCTTGTTTGAATTTGAGTATGTTAACACCCTCGTTGTTTAATTTGTGTAAATTGTTGGAGATAAAAGGACTCTTTTTGCCATTTGGATCGAGTAGTCAAAATCATGTCTTTAATCCTGGAGTTTGCTATTATGAATCATCCATGAAAGAAAGCAAGCATCGTAAAATTTGTTTGAATGAATGTGTAAACAATCTTTGTTTGTATGATACTTTGTCTTTAAGTTTGAAAATGAGCCATGTGAATCTTGTTGGTTTGTTAAGTCAAAATCAAAATTTTGTTTTCGGAGGATGTTCTCAACTGTGGACTAAAAGATCCGAACATGTTTTGAATGATAATGATTTTGAGTTGCTTAGTGCTCTTTCTATGAAGTTGGTCATGAAATTGCCAAATCAAATTGAAATGGCAAGAGAAAATTTTGTCTTTGACCCCGGTGAACACCATTCTATATCATTGCCTAAGGTAATCGAACCATGGAAAGTTGACTTCCAAAACCATAGCTATCAAATGCCTTGTGATTTATGTTTGTTTCCATCGAAGAAAAAGGTAAGAACGATTTCTATTTTCGACCCCGGTATTGGATTATTTGTTCAAACTGTGAATCAAATCTCAAAAAGTTCCTTTGTGTTTAATCTTCATCATGTCACTAATTCGTTTTATTCTTTTAAAGGTGACAATGTGAAGTGGTACCCTCCTAAAGAGGGAGGGCATGCGAATGAGCTTCTTTTGATCCGAGTTAATTGTGGCTTTCAGAATCTTCAACGATTTTTCGCGAGTAAATGGCCCGATTTGGGGAAAAATCGCTTTAAAGAGGGAGGGGATGATACGACCATGCCCCGGGCACACTTTTGGATCAGCTCCCTAAGCATTGTTTGCAAATCCATGCGAGCTGAATTAGTTCAATTTCATTTCGTTAAGCTCCGTTTAGCTCGTTTTCAGCTCACTCGAGCTCAAGTCAACTCACTCAAGCTCAATTCAGCTCAATCTTAACCCAATGAGCTTATTTTTAGCTTTCTTTAGCTTGCATTTATTTTGCTGAAATAAACCATTTAATTTGTCATTAGTTAAATTAGTTGTTTATCTTAAGTTAGTTAATTTGTTAAAATCTGGACAAATAATTAATTAAGTGTTTTAATTATATCTAAATTAAATACTTAATTAATTATGATGTTTTAAATATGTCTAAAATTGTTAATATGTATGGCCAAATTTAATGTGCAAAGTATTGAGTTCATATGCTGCTAATTTAATGTGTTTGAAATGCATTTAACTTGCTGATTTAATTTACTGCAGGTTCATGAACGGATTGGTGCAATGTATGGGAGTGTGCATGCACAATTGAGGTTCAATGGATGGCATTTAAAGGAGCACATGCATTTGGGACGTTCATGCAAGAGGGAGTTGCTAAAAGTTCATGTATTTGAAGATTCATGGATCATATTTATGGGGGAAAATACATGGGACGTTTCATGCATGATTCATGCATTTTCAAGATGACCATTCAAGTATTTTAGGCACATTAATGCCTCATTCAGCCAAGGGAGATGTAGGATCATTACAGAGCTGCACATTCATGGAATTATGGAGATTCTTCAAGGCTAAGGATGCATGAATGCATCAAGTGAAGCATCATGATGGTTCGGCCAATTCATGTACCATCTTCAAGCATGAACTGGATTTTAATGCTATTTGTGTGAACATGTTAAATACCTGTGTGAACAGAATTTAAGTTAGTGTGAACAACATAGATGCTGAATATCAATAGGCATTTTAGGCTTATAAATAGCTTACTTGTTTATTGTAAAAGGTTACAGAATTTGATTATTGAAAACTTGATTGTGAGGTTTCCTAGTATCCTATTTCGTACGAGTCTCGTTCTGACTTATCTAGCTCGCTAGTGGCGTCAACCCGACTTCTTGAACTTATCACCATCCTGGTGTGGCGTTCATCCACCTTTTTATACCTTTGGTTCCTACCTCTCTATAGGTAACGGGTCAAGGTCCATCTTCGACAATCCATTAAACCCACCTTAAGTAATATAAGTCCCGGGGCAATACTTCATATAGTATTGAATCGTTCTTCGCTTGAGTTCTATTTTTCCATTCCATTTTAACTATTAAATTATAAACAATATTTCTTTATTTCACCGAGCCTATCAAACATCTACCCAAACCATCTTTTGAACCCATTTTCTCAACTTCCGCTATAAAAAATCATCTAACTCCATCTATGTACAAAATCGAACAAACTTCTCGTCGACGATCGGGCAATCAAGTGAATCGACTCAATCAACCGAGCCGGATCACATCACATAATTAAATTCGCCCAGATTTAAGACCAATTAAACAACAAAAATTAATTGAGCTGGATTAAAAACTATGGAGCTGAAATGAACTTATTGAGCTGATTCTGAGCTTAATTCAGCTAGTAAAAAGTTGCAAGGAAAACTTATGGAGCTGTTCGAATCTTCTTTAAATTGCACAGCTAAAACGTCGCTCCAAACTTGCTCCACTAAAGCTGAAATGGCTTTCTTAAATTGCTTTGCCCGAGCTCGAGTGATCGGGCCTTGAGGAAGTATTTGAGGATCTTTGCTTGTTTTTGGCACACTTCGCGTCATGGCCGCATTACTTTGGTTCATACTTTCCTAAGTATCGGGTCAAGGTTCCCAAATTGCCAATTCTGACTTTTTAGGTCCTATAAGTTTCAGGTCAACACTCTTCTTTAGTGTTGGTTCTTCCTTGACCTTTTGAGCCAAATTTGGTTTATTTCGTACCAAAAATTCCATACCATTTCGTACCAAAACCCATACCATTTCATACCAAAACCAAATCCATTTCTTAATTAAACCTAAACCAAACTTGATGATGCGACCCCGGCCTCGGTGATGAGAGTCGAGTCGTTGATGTGCCCGATCGTTAAAATTAAGGAGTATGAGTTGAGGTTTTCAAGTCGGGTTGAAAAGAACAAATTGGCTGGAAACAAGAAAATATTTAAGTGATTAAAGGATGGATAGGGTAGGTTCGATTTCAAGGCTAAAGAAAGAACCGATATTATATGCAATATCAACCCAAATCTTACGTTAGCTTGAAATGATGAAAAATTGTTAATCGTGACCCAATATCTATGACAGATAAGAACCAACGATATAGGATTGAACGCCACACTTTAGTAAAGTGATAAGTTCGAAATTGACAGGATTGACGCCACAAGAATGTCTTGATAAGTCAATGGAGTCAAGAGAGAACAAAGGGAGTTGAAATACTCACCAATTGTACAAAAGTTCATAATTGATCAAAGTCTCAAAATTAGTAACCTTCAAATGATTACAAAAACAACAATTTATAGGCTGAATATGTTCCAGCCGAATGAACTCAAAGCAATCAGCTTAATTACACTTAATTGAACTCAAATGGCTGTTGAAATAACCAAAAAGTCATTTGGAAACTTCTATGCATAGGTGACGTCAATGGGCAGGTTGTTTAGTCTTCCAATTCAGCTAATAATTGCACTAATGAGCTGAAATGATTTTGTTCAATGTTTGATTAGGTGAAAACATTATGAGTAGCCTTTAATTCCTCCTTGGGTAGCTAAATAAGCATCAGCCAAATTAATGGTAGTTTAAGCACACGAACAACCCAAGTGTGTGAACACTTGATGTCCAACAGCCTCCAAGTGTGGATGAACGAAAATGAATAGCTCTTATGGTGTGAAAACGTTTTTGTGAGATGAATGGCCTTGTGTGAACAACTCTTTGTCCATTGCTCTTCACGAACAGCCACTTGGAGAAGCTAAAAACTATTGCTGGATTTTTAATTCAGCTCATGGTCCATTGAGCTTCACGAATAGTCACATGAAGAAAAGGAATCATCAACTCTCTTCATAGCCAATTCATGCATGTACCTGAAAGCAATTTAATTCATAAATTTAATTCATATTAGGACACATTTAAATTGACAGCAACAAGACACATTAAATCTGCTCATTAATTCAGCTAGACTAAGACACATTAAAATGATGTAATAAGCTAATAAATTCATGTCATGTGCTAACTAAGACATATTAAAAACATGTAATTAATTTGCCTAATCTAAGACATATTAAAACAAATAATAACTTAGACACAAATTTAATTCAACAGCAGCTAAGACAAATTAATTAGAATATGAAATTAATTTGTCTCAACTTTAGACACAATTTAAACACTTCTAATTAAAAAGTCCAGAATTAAAATGCAATTTAATTATTTAAGCTGAATAGACTAATTTGCATTTATTTTATTCTAGCAACTAAAATTATAAAATGCAAAGTAAGCTCAAACAAGCAGATGAGCTCAATGAGCTGGAAATGAGCTGAATTGAGCTCAACGAGCTGAGATTAGGTTTCATTTTGCACTTCGGCCCCTCAAGCTTAGGCCACTCTCGATGACATCGAGTTGGGTTGAAACATGATGCGACCAGGTTCGCATCATTCCCTCCCTCTTGAAGACGATTTGTCCTCAAATCGGGCCACTTGCTCGAGAAAAAATTTTCACCGTCACAACCCCCTTGGTTGACGGTACTGGCAATGTTGCTCCCAAGATCCTGAAATGCACACATAACTTGAACACAAGTTAGGTTATTTGCAGGCCCTCCCTCTATAGGGATATGACGTTTAAATGTGTCATCTTCACGATAAAGAAAATGATTAAGGACACGATGAATTGTAAACTTACAAAGGCTTTCTGAATTCGCATTCCAAACTTGAGCAAATAAACCATTACCGAGTTCAAAAGTATAAAAGGGTCTTACCTTTTCAAATTGACTCCCCATATTCGGTAGTAGGAAGGACAAAGGATTCAAGCTCAAGTTGCATCCATAAGACATGGAAAATTTATTCAATCGATTATGACCCCTTAGTCCTATTCGATCAAAACTTGTATACCTTAAATTATCAAACCGTTCTGATATGCCAACATTATGATCAAAGGAATTAATCATGTTACATGTCATCATTATTTCGCATAATCGTATCAAAGGTGAAGTAGACATACATGTTGTCAAACATTCATATGTCTCAGATCTTATCCACACATCATTGTTCAAGCAAATTAATTTTTCACGACAATTCAATGAACACACATTTTCAGTACAGTCAAGTAAAAGAGAAATTCTATTTGATTCATGTTCGTGCAAAATTAAACCTTGCAATGGACGATTGCCTATTGATTCACCAACAAATTCATCAACATTATGTTTTTGAAAATGAGAGTTTTCTTGTCATCATTCAGAGCAAATTTATAGTCATCAATCAAAGAATGGCAATTATCGACTATAACATACAGTACCTTTTCAAAATTCAAGTCATGAGAAAAGTCATCAATACGAGTTGAATGAAGTTGTTTAGAGAATAGAGAAACTTCACCTTGCTTACCATTAGAGGCGGGAAGACGAGGATCAGTTTTACCTTGTTCAATCAATTGAAAATGTCTCTTGGTAGAAAGGTAATAAAGCTGGAACCTGTCTATCGGTGGAAACTTGCAAACCTGAAATAAAGAAAAATCACAAGGCAATTTCAAATGGGGGTTAACAAAAATATCCCTCCCTTGTGTTTGAGCACTCTCTTCTTCTTCACTCGTTTTCTTTTCAAACTCTCTTTCTTTTTCAATCTCATTTTGTTTTTCACTCTCTTTTGTTTTTGAAATCTCATTTTCATATTTTTCTTTTTCAATTTTCTTTTCTTCATTTTCTTTTTCTCTCACTTTTTCGTTTTCGTTTTCTTTTTCTTTTTTGTTTTCTTTTTCTTCTTCACTTTCTTTTTCGAATTCATTACAATGTGCGGATGACACAAAAGAATCAAAAAGATAACCATTTGACTCAAAGAAAGAGAAAATATTTTTGTAGGCTTTTTGTCCATTTCTTCGAGTACAATCTTTGGTAAGGCCTTCTTCGAAGCGTACGAGGAATAACTCGTCCTTTCTCATTCGTCATATCGAAAAGTCACATGCTCAAGGCTGTCACATCTTGTTTTCCTTGACGAATAGGAATCCCGATAAGAATCTCTTAGCGAGTAGTCTTGGGACACGTATTGCCGTGATGATCTCGACTCTGTTTCTTGACTTGGTGGATTTTGTTTCCGTCGGGCCTTTGCCTCCACTCGATCTAAACGTCTTTTTAATGGACTTAGTTTTTCCTCCAACATTCGGCCCATCTTGTTCACCAAATATTGAAATTCATCAATGGAGAATTCTTCTTGAGACATGATGATTAACTGAAAGAAGAAATGTTAAAAGAATAATATCAGAGAATTAGATACCTCACCACAAAATCTCGCAAGTCACTCGGAAAGAAAATTTCACTCCACTTGGGTTTACACTCGCTTTGGCTTTTCTTCTCTCAAATGGTCTCACCAATCGCTCTTGCCTTTTACCACTCTAGTTCGCGTCTCTAAGTTCTCAATGGACTTTCTTAGACGAATCAGCAATCTGGGTGGAGTCGGCTTCAATACTCAATGTAAGGGTGGGAGTAGATGTTGGGACAAAAGGTAGGCTAGAAAACAATTTTGGAGTGGTTTAAAGTGTAGCCGAATGGTTAAGTAGTGAATGATAGTAGAAAAGAGTTTGTGGGTCGAAACTACAAGGATGGTACAAACTTTTGTCACTTCACAGAACTTTAAAATTCAATTGGCAAGAACTGACCAACTTTTTTTCAATTCGAATTTTTTTTAAGTCACCAAAATGCCAAATAAAAATAGAGAACTTCAATCCACGAATTTTTTTTACTTTTTTTTTATTTTTTTCAAATTTTTTCAATTTTTTTAATCACTTACTCCGGCAACTTCACGAACGTTCGTACTCCTCAATTTTTGCTAGCTCTGATACCAAATGATGCGACCCCAGCCTCGGTGATGAGAGTCGAGTCGTTGATGTGCCCGATCGTTAAAATTAAGGAGTATGAGTTGAGGTTTTCAAGTCGGGTTGAAAAGAACAAATTGGCTGGAAACAAGAAAATATTTAAGTGATTAAAGGATGGATAGGGTAGGTTCGATTTCAAGGCTGAAGAAAGAACCGATATTATATGCAATATCGACCCAAATCTTACGTTAGCTTGAAATGATGAAAAATTGTTAATCGTGACCCAATATCTATGACAAATAAGAACCAACGATATAGGATTGAATGCCACACTTCAGTAAAGTGATAAGTTCGAAATTGACAGGATTGACGCCACAAGAATGTCTTGATAAGTCAATGGAGTCAAGAGAGAACAAAGGGAGTTGAAATACTCACCAATTGTACAAAAGTTCATAATTGATCAAAGTCTCAAAATTAGTAACCTTCAAATGATTACAAAAACAACAATTTATAGGCTGAATATGTTCCAGCCGAATGAACTCAAAGCAATTAGCTTAATTACACTTAATTGAACTCAAATGGCTGTTGAAATAACCAAAAAGTCATTTGGAAACTTCTATGCATAGGTGACGTCAATGGGCAGGTTGTTTAGTCTTCCAATTCAGCTAATAATTGCACTAATGAGCTGAAATGATTTTGTTCAATGTTTGATTAGGTGAAAACATTATGAGTAGCCTTTAATTCCTCCTTGGGTAGCTAAATAAGCATCAGCCAAATTAATGGTAGTTTAAGCACACGAACAGCCCAAGTGTGTGAACACTTGATGTCCAACAGCCTCCAAGTGTGGATGAACGAAAATGAATAGCTCTTATGGTGTGAAAACATTTTTGTGAGATGAATGGCCTTGTGTGAACAACTCTTTGTCCATTGCTCTTCACGAACAGCCACTTGGAGAAGCTAAAAACTATTGCTAGATTTTTAATTCAGCTCATGGTCCATTGAGCTTCACGAATAGTCACATGAAGAAAAGGAATCATCAACTCTCTTCATAGCCAATTCATGCATGTACCTGAAAGCAATTTAATTCATAAATTTAATTCATATTAGGACACATTTAAATTGACAGCAACAAGACACATTAAATCTACTCATTAATTCAGCTGGACTAAGACACATTAAAATGATGTAATAAGCTAATAAATTCATGTCATGTGCTAACTAAGACATATTAAAAACATGTAATTAATTTGCCTAATCTAAGACACATTAAAACAAATAATAACTTAGACACAAATTTAATTCAACAGCAGCTAAGACAAATTAATTAGAATATGAAATTAATTTGTCTCAACTTTAGACACAATTTAAACACTTCTAATTAAAAAGTCCAGAATTAAAATGCAATTTAATTATTTAAGCTGAATAAACTAATTTGCATTTATTTTATTCCAGCAACTAAAGTTATAAAACGCAAAGTAAGCTCAAACAAGCAAATGAACTCAATGAGCTGGAAATGATCTGAATTGAGCTCAACGAGCTGAGATTAGGCTTCATTTTGCACTTCGGCCCCTCAAGCTTAGGCCACTCTCGATGACATCGAGTTGGGTTGAAACATGATGCGACCAGGTTCGCATCACTTGACCAACCTATTCACATCTTTCTAACCCAAGCCAATTCCATATCCATCTTTGATCGAACCTATTTGACTTCTTTGAATTCAATTATATTTTTCCTTTTTACTTGAATCGATATTTCCAAATATACTTCTTTGTTTACGATCGGGCACTAAACGACTCGGGTTCAACTACTAAACTGAGATCGTATCAAAAGGTGAGTGAATCCACAAGTGGTAAAATAAGAGTGAAAAATTTGATGGCAACAAAAAAAGATGTGCGGAGAGCCCTACTCAATAAACAGCGTTGTATCCTTGTGAGGTTTAGGCAAAGCTATTTATCTTTATCTAACATTACCGAAAATTTGCCTAGTGTGTTTTAGTGTATTTTGCAGGATTATAAGGATGTTTTTAGTGAAGCCCCTAAAGTTTACCACCTTTACGTGGGATAGAGCATCAAATTGACTTAGTACCTGGAGCTTCAATACCAAATTGACCAGCCTATAGAAGCAATCCCGAGGAGACAAAGGAATTGCAAAGGCAAGTTGAGGAGTTACTAGACAAAGGGTACATTCGTGAGAGCCTAAGCCCTTGTGCCTTCCTGTCTTATTGGTACCAAAAAAAATGGTACGTATAGAATGTGTGTTGATTGCCGTCCAATCAACAAAATAACGGTAAAATATAGACATCCAATTCCTCGACTTGATGATATGCTTGATGAATTACATGGTTCAATTATATTTACTAAAATTGATTTAAAAAGTGGTTATCATCAAATTCGAATGAGGGAAGGGGATTGATACGAGCCAGCTTACCAAAGACACACAAGCAAGTGAGGATGCTGATTTGATGGTTCCCTTAGGCCCAATTACTCGTTCACAAGCAAAGAAATTTAAGGAAGCCCTTTCAGGCCTGGTGATTCAAGCATGGAACGAATGCTTGAGTGTTACCCAAAATTTAGGCCCAGTTCATCTTTTGGTCCAAGAACCTTGAGGGAGTTTAATTTTAATCATTAATTATTTATTTATGTTTTCCATAGCTTAATTTCGTGTTATTCAATTCTCTTAGTCCATATTTTATTTCTGGATGTTTTTAGTTAAGTTAGTTGTTGGTTATATTAACTATTTTCTTACATGATAATTATGTCTTAAAACTAGTCATTGAATATGTCTATATTACTATAGAATTATTGGTATGATTAATGTGTCCTAATAAGTCGTTTAATGTGTCTTAATAGGTGTATTAAAGAAGCTGATTAAATACTTCTAGAATATTCAAGATTCAAGGGGGCATGAAGATGTCCATTCGTGAAGGTTTAAACACCAAGGATACATGCACGTTTTTGGGGTAATGGAGGGAATAAATCTTGCATTCATGGAGCTTTGAAGATTCATGCATACAAAGGGGGCTTAATGTGACCGTTCGTAAAGATGCATGTTTGTTCAAGTGCATGTACGTCCAAGGGGGAGTTTAGTGATAAATTTGGAACAAAGAACCTGCCAATACAATGAACCATGAGTTTTCTTCAAGACTAAGGGTTCATGTACTCATCAAAGGACATTTTGGCCATGCATGAATCCATCATATTCAAGCACCTAATTTAATGTTGTGTGTGAACAGATTTATGTCTAGTGTGACCAATTAGATACCAAAACCGAATGGTCATTTTGTGTGCCTATATAAGGCTTTGTAATAGGACATTTTGAGGTTAATGAACTTTTATCTAAGTGAGATTATTAAAGAGTTTTCACTTTTCTTTCTTTTACAAATTCGAGTTGACTTATCAACATTGTTTGTGGCGTCAATCCGATTGTCTACTATCCTTTGATACTGTCGGTTCCTAACTCTTCATTAGTTAGTGGGTCGCAATCCTGAATCGAACTATCCTTATCCTATTTCAAACCTATCTTTGCCCAACTTAATCCAAGTTTCTCTTTTCCCTTAGCAACGATCATTTACTTTTCGAACACCCTTTTCAACCAACGGGCCTTGTTCGTATCAGGGATGAATGGAAAACAGCCTTTAAAACAAAATTTGGATTGTATGAATGGTTAGTCATGCCTTTCGGCCTTACTAATGCACCTAGTACATTTATGAGATTAATTGATACGAGTCACAAAGGCCTTAGATGCGTACACGAAAGAAAGAGAAAATCAAGACTTAATTTCTTGTTTTCAAGAAAATCAAGAAACCGAATCTTGGCCCAATCTTGCTGTTTGGAGCGATTTCAAGAATCAAGAAAATCAAGATTTCAAATCTTCGAAATCTTGGTCCAAGAAACTGAATCTTGCAGCCAACGCGCATTGGATCTCCGTTACAAGCATCAACGAACCAATTTCGGTAGGAGATGGTCTACAAGCCCAAGTTCTTGAAGGCGAGGCCCATTAAGACGATTCCAAGCCCAACAAAGAAGTCCACCCATACTTAGTTGAAAATCAAGCCAAATTGTTAAAGGGCCCAATTTGCAAACATTTTAATTGTTTAATTTAATTTTTAAAACTTTAGGAATAGTATATGTTAAAATTCGGCCCAAGCAGCCCATTTAAATGCCTGGCCAAATTTCCCTCTTATTTTTTTTGCTAATTAGGTTTTTTTAAAGTTTTCCTAATGAGATTAGGACTAGTTATAAGGCCTATTTAAAGGCATGGCCGGCCACCCTTGTAAATCACTTCTCAAATATATTGAAAATTTTAGATTTGTTTTTCAGTGAAAATTCTCTTTGAGTTCTCCAAGAATTTTCTCTTGAGTTTTCTTTAGAAGTTGTTGTAACAATCTTTTTGATTGTGGGAGCCATCTTCAGCCTTCTTCTTGCCATTGATCTTCATTAGAGGAAAGATTAGAGCCGTTTGAAGGGAGTTGTGAAATCTTTCGGGATTTCAAGGCTTCTTAGGACTTTATCTTTATTTCTTGCTGTTCATTCTTTCTTTTAAATTTTGCTTGTGCCAATTTCTTTATCTAACTCATTTAAATTCTTTATTGTGTTTCCAGCCACATTCAAACTTCAAGATCTGATTCGACACTTCCTTGGCATAAAGAAACATTTTTGAGTCACAAAAATCTCTCTTTTCTTGCTGTCCAATCCCTAGAGTTAGTTTCTATTGATTTTGCAATATGTTTTTAATTTATTTGCTGTTTTGTGTTCTTTGATAGATTCGGCTGATTGGAAGTTAATCTCGGGGTTCAATTTCGTGTTCTTGCCTTCCAAGAACCTCTATTCATAAGTGTTTTGATTTTTGGCTGTTCTTTATTGATTTGAGAATTTTTAGTTTCTAGATCTAATTGATTCTAATTAAGTTTTGCTGTTTCGTTTTCAGATCTGATCGCCTAAAGCTTTGTAGGAGATTTCTCGTGACTTGACAACTCGATCTTAGTCCGCGCGCAACCCCCTATCATTTGGTATCAGATTTTGGGCGTTTTGGGTGTTCTTGGTTGATTTCTAAACTGATCTCTATTTTTTAAACTACAAACAACAGTTTTACCCAGAAAAAGTTTTCAAAAAAAATCATTTGAGTGGGTAAACATTTTCCAATTGATCTGAAATTTTACATACATATTTGTGGCACTATGATTGAATATAAAAAATATTTTCTGCAAAAAATTCAGTCAAAAAAGTCAAAAACATTGAAAAAGACAAAATCCAATAAAAATTTTAAAAAATATTCAGCGGGTTTAGTTTGGTGCCAAAAATTTCTAGATCAAAAATTAAATATTTAAGGACATTTAAAATTTAATTTTGTGATTTTTGGAGATCAGGAACACCTCAAACGAAGTTGTCAAGTTACTCCGCAGTTTTTCGGGTTTTTCAATTTCAGCAATTTTTATTGATTCTTAGCTGTAGGTTTTCATTTGTTTGCCTTTATTATCTCTTTACACTATCTAACACCTTCTTGTTCCTTGTGTTAGTAGGATTTTTAAGGTGCGCACAATTCTTTCTCGGTGCAACACAAATCAATTGGTGTCTCGTCAGTTTTTGGCATCCTAGTGCAAATTAGGATTCTTTGGTAGTTTCGGTTCATACACTTTCAAATCGGTTGATATATACTCTACTAAAGAACTCACGAGACTGAATTCTACCTCATTGAGAATTTGATTTTCCTTTTTGAGTGACTAACAGTGAGGTTTGCTAAGTGTTGAGTATTTGTTTTGCAAGTTTGATCTAACGAAATGACTAGGATGATTCAAGTTGATGATGACCATAATGATGTCCATGATATACTTAAAACGATCCAAAAACAGTTAGACGAACGGGCTACCATACTTCGAACATTGAGTGCTACTATCAATGAGATGCAGGTGGAGAAAAGAGCCCAACGAGGACAACTTAATTCAAGTGAAAGGGCAGAAGTGAGAGTGCCAAGAAGATGAACATCCAACGAATATTCGAGAAGAGGTTCATATCATGATTCCTATTCAACGAGGAATTCAAGACTATGTAAAGCAAGTTTCGAGTGTGAAGTTTTCTAAGGGGACGAACAAGTAATCATAAGTAATTCTTCGTATGCCCCAAGGTATTCCTCCACTGAGAATCAAATTCAAACAGGTGATCGTTGTTCGTAAGCAAGTCATTCCGTACATACCCAACGAGTGTCTTTTTGTTCTGATTCATTTGTAACATCTCTATCTTGTAAAGAAAGGAAGACACAAAAAGAAATCAAAAAAGAAAAAGAGAATGAAAAAGAGCAAAAAGAGATTGAGAGTGGAAAGGAATGTGATACAGACAAGAAAATTGACAAAGAAATTGAAGAAACAAAAGAAAAAGACGAGGAAAGGGTAGTGAGGAATGTTTCCACTAACCAAGATATGAATTTTTCTTGTGTTGCTACTTTTGAGGTTCCCGAAATACCGAAAGATAACTTTCAACTTCAATACCTTTTCGATGAAAGACACTTTCATACGATCAACATAGGCAAGGTTGAAGATGAAATCACACTACATGAGCCCGAAGGTAAGCGAGGTAAGGAAATTTTAGCAACAGAGTCCCGTGTAGATTTGAAAATTATTGGTGACTTAGTTCTTAAAAGATCCCTTCATTTTGATCCGATTAATTGTTATTCTTCGATTGTGATAGCGGGGGTTGCGCACGGACCAAGATCGAGTTGTCAAGTCACGGGAAACTCCTACGAAAACTCTAAACGTTTGGATCTAAAATGAAACAGCAAAACTTAATTAGCATCAATTAGATCTGGAAACTAAAAATCCCCAAATCAATAAAGAACAGCCAAGAATCAAAACACTTATGAATAGATGTTCTTGGAAGCCAAGAACATGAAATTAAGCCCCAAGATTAACTTCCAATCAGCCTAATCTATCAAAGAACACAAAACAACAAATAAATTGAAACAGATTACGAAATCAATTGAAACTAATTCTAGAGATGGACGGCATGAAAAGAGGGGTTTTTGTGAAATAAAAAATGTTTCTTTATGTCCAAGGAAGGGTCGAATCAAATCTTGGAGTTTCGGAAAGGCTGAAACGCAACAAGAACAGGAAACAAATTAGCTAATAAAAATTGACACAAGCAGAAATTTAAAAGAAATTGAACAGCAAGAAGATAAAGATAAAGTCCTCAGAAGCCTTGAAATCGATAAAGATTTCACAACTTCCTTCAAATGGCTCTAACATCCCCTCCAATGAAGAACAATGGCAAGAAGAAGGCTGAAGATGGCTCCCACATTCAAAAAGATTGTTAAAACAACTTCTAAAGAAAACTCAAGAGAAAATTCTTGGAGAACTCAAAGAGAATTTTCACTCAAAGCAAATCTGAAAATTTTAATATATTTGAGAAGTATAATGTGTATAAGGGTGGCTGGCCAAGCCATACATATAGGCCTTGATACGAGTCATAAAGGCCCAACTCAAGTTCAAGAACGTGATGGGCTCAAATTACCACAAGGCCCAATAACGAGATCAAAGGCCCGACAAATGCGTTCCAAACTAAATGGGACCATTCAAGAGTTTGTTAGCAAGGCCTTAGATGCGTACACAAAGGAACAAGAAAATCAAGATTCACTTTCTTGTTTTGAAGAAAATCAAGAAACCGAATCTTGGCCCAATTTTGTTGTTTGGAGCGATTTCAAGAATCGAGAAAATCAAGATTTCAAATCTTGGAAATCTTGGTCCAAGAAACTAAATCTTGCAGCCAAAGCGCATTGGATCTCCGTTACGAGCATCAACGACCCAATTTCGATAGGAGATGGATCACAAGCCCAAATTCTTGAAGGCGAGGCCCAATAAGAAAATTCTAGCCCAATTAAGAAATCCATACATACTTAGTTGAAAATAAGGCGAAAATGTCAAAGGGCCCATTTTGTAAACATTTTAATTGTTAATTTAATTTTTTAGGCTCTAGGAATATGACATGTTAAATTCCGCCCAAAACAGCCCATTTAAGTGCTTGGCCAAAATTCTTTTATTTATTAGGGTTAATTTTTAAGTTTTCTAATCAGATTAGGATTAGGTTGAGGCCTATATAAGTGATGGCTGGCCTCCCCTTGTACAGACACTTAGAATTTTTATCAAAGTTTCAGATTTGTTGAGAGCAGAATTTTCTTTGAGGTTTTCTCCAAGATTTCTCTCTTGAGTTTAGAAGTTGTTTTAGCAATCTTTTGATTGTGGGAGCCATCTTCAACCTTCTTCTTGCCATTGATATTCTTTGGAGGGGAGATTAGATCCGTTTGAAGGGATTTGTGAAGTCTTCGAGATTTCAAGGATTCCTAGGACTTCTATTTAATTTCTTGCTGTTCGATTTATTTTTTTTGTTTATGCTTGTGCCGATTCTTTTCTAATCCCTTTGCTGTTCTTGTTTGTGTTTCAGCCTTGATTAAACTCCAAGATCTCATCATTATTCAAACCGATCGGCTCCTTTGATCTTAGCAGCCAAAAATCGTCAAGATCCCTAAACTCTTAGTCGTTGCCGATTTCTTTGCTTTCATCTTTGTTTGATTTCGATTGTTGGAATTTTTGGGGATAACATAACTTGTTTCAATTTTATCAATTCATTATACCCTTGCAATTCGAAGATTGTTTGATCCTTAGTTCTTTATTTGTTCTTGCCGTTCCAAATCCTAACTTGTTTCCATCGATTGGCTGAATTTCAAGACTAACTTGCTGTTCGTGTTTGTTCTCAGATTTGGCAGATTGGGAATTAGATCAATCACAAATCCATTTTCTTTGCATCCAATAATTGATATTCTTAAGGGCGTTTGTTTTCTTGGCTGCTACTTTATTGATTTTGGGGATTTAATATTAGATCTGATCAGCTTTAATCTTATTCTTTGTTTTTAATTTTCAGATCTGTTCGTTTAGAGCCTCGTAGGATTTTTCCCATGACTTGACAACTCGATCTTAGTCCGCGTGCAAGCCTCTATCATTTGGTATCAGATTTTGGGTGTTTTGGGTGTTCTTGGTTGATTTCTAAACTGATTTCTATTTTTAAACTACAAACAGCAGTTTTACCCAGAAAAATTTTTCAAAAAAAAATTCATTTGAGTAGGTAAACATTGCCCGATTGATCTGAAATTTTACATACATATTTTTGGCACTGTGATTGAATATAAAAAAATAATCCGACAAAAAAATCAGTCGAAAAAGTCAAAAAAATTAAAAAAGATGAAATCCAATAAAAATTTTAAAAAATATTCAGCGGGTTGAATTTGGTGCCCAAAATTTCCAGATAAAAAATTAAATATTTAAGGACATTCAATATTTAATTTTGTGATTTTTGGAGATCGGTAACACCTCAAACGAAGTTGTCAAGTTACTTCGCAATTTTTCGGGTTTTCTGGTTTCAACAATTTTTATTGATTCTTAGCTGTAGGTTTTCATTTTTTTGCTTTTTATTCTCCCTTTACAATATCTAAGACCTTCTTGTTTCTTGTGTTAGTAGGATTTAAACGTGTGCACAATTCTTCCTCGGTGCAACACGAATCAATTGGTGTCTCGTTAGTTTTTGGCATCCTAGTGCAAATTAGGATTCTTTAGTAGTTCAGTTCTTACACTCTCTAATTGGTTGATATAAACTCTACTAAAGAACTCACAAGACTGAATTTAATTTTTCTTTTCGAATGATTAACGGTGAGGTTTGCTGACTTTTATTTTTTGAGTGTTGAGTGTTTATTTTTTACAGGTATTTGAAAATATCTAAAGGTGATAATAATGATGTCATATTTACAAAATTCCAACAATAGTTGGATGAACAGGCTGCCGCAGTTCGAGCTTTGACTGCTACCATCAATGAGGTGCGATTGGATCAAGAGCATCAATACCGAGATCCAATTAAAGACGATGTGGATAACCAGCCTCCTGCTCATAGGCGCGCCCCTCGACGTGTCCCTAGAATTGATTATGATCTTCATGATCGTGGGCAACCTTCTCTGGCAAAACCGAAGTTCACAATTCCCCAATTTTGTGGTAAGAATGATCCAAAAGCTTATTGTGAATGAGAATCTAAGATTGAACTTATGTTTCGATATTATAAATGTCCGGATGATGAAAAGGTAGCATTAGTAACGCTGGAATTTTCAGATTATGCTTTAAGTTGGTGGAGTCAACTTGGGGTGAATCGCCAGCAGAACTATGAAGGTGAGATTTTGACATGGGAGGAGTTGAAACAGATTATGCGTAAACGATTTATTCCACCTCACTACTATAGAGAGATTAAAACAAAGCTTAGAAGGCTTATTCAAGGTAGTAGGTTGGTGGATGAATACCTTAAGGAGATGGAGATGCTCATTCAGAGAGCTAATGTGGAGGAGGATGAGAAAACAACTATGGTTCGATTTATTGATTTTTTGAACAGGCCGATAGCTAATACATTGAGGCTACAAACTTACATTGATTTGGAAGAAGCAGTTCATAAAGCCATTGAGATCGAGCAACAATTAAAGGAACAAAGGTTTGGTTCCTTCTCTACTACACAATATTACCGAGGTAACAATTCCAATTCTGAGTTCAAAAGTTCACAATCTCCTTTTGTTACTAATAAGTCTTCTTTGAGTAATGAAAGTAAGCAATCAGATTGGAAAAAAGGGGCTCCAGTTAAAACGCAAACACCTTCTAAGCAGCCCAATTTAGGTAATTCGAGTGTGAAGAGGACTCGTGAAGTTGAATGCTTTAAATGCAAAGGGCGTGGTCATTATAGTAGGGAATGCCCTAACACGAGATTACTTCTTCTGAAAGATAATGGTGAGTACACTTCCGACTCTGATAAAACAGATCCAGATATGCCAGAACTTGTGGATGACAGTGATAATGGCGAAGAGTTGGTCAAACCACCAAAAGAAGGGGACTTTGCTGATTTCCAATGCCTTGTAGTTCGTCAAACCCTTAACATCCAAATGAAAGATGATGACAACCAAAGGACCAATATTTTCTATTCTCGGTGTTTTATTAAAGGTAACTTATGTTCACTCAATATTGATAGTGGGAGTTGCTCAAATGTAGTGAGTAGCTATTTGGTGGATTCTTTAAAGTTGCCTTGTACCAAACACCCTAAGCCATATCACCTTCAGTGGCTTAATGAATGCTCCGAAGTTAAAGTTACGAAACAGTCCTTGGTCACTTTTAAGCTCGGCAATTATGAGGATGAAGTATGGTGTGATGTAGTCCCAATGCATGCGGCACACTTGCTCCTTGGACGGCCTTGGCAATTTGATCGTGATGTTACACACCAAGGTAAACTTAATCGATAATCCCTTGTGTTTAAAGGTAGGAAATTCACTTTTGCTCCTTTAAATCCCACTGGTGTATATAAAGATCAATTGAAGATGATGAAATTTTGTGAGGGGGTAAGGGAGAAAGGACAAGTACAAAAGACAGAGAGAAAAGAGGCTAGTAGTGGAAAAAGTCAAATTTTAAAAAGCCCAAAGGTGAGTGAATCCACAAGTGGTAAAATGAGCGAAAAACATTTTTTTAGCAACAAAAAAAGATGTGAGGAGAGCCCTACTCAATAAACAGCCTTGTATCCTTGTGAGGTTTAGGCAAAATTACTTATCTTTATCTAACATTAACGAAAATTTGCCTAGTGTATTTCAGTCTCTTTTGCAGGATTATGAGGATGTTTTTAGTGAGGCCCCTAAAGGTTTACCACCTTTACGAGGGATAGAGCATCAAATTGACTTAGTACCCGGAGCTTCAATACCAAATCGACCAGCCTATAGATGCAATCCCGAGGAGACAAAGGAATTGCAAAGGCAAGTTGAGGAATTACTAGACAAAGGGTACATTCGTGAGAGCCTAAGTCCTTGTGCCGTTCCTGTCTTATTGGTACCAAAGAAAGATGGTACGTATCGTATGTGTGTTGATTGCCGCCCAATCAATAAAATAACGGTAAAGTATCGACATCCAATTCCTAGACTTGATGATATGCTTGATGAATTACATGGTTCAATTATATTTACAAAAATTGATTTAAAAAGCGGTTATCATCAAATTCGAATGAGGGAAGGGGATGAATGGAAAACAGCCTTTAAAACAAAATTTGGATTGTATGAATGGTTAGTTATGCCTTTCGGCCTTACTAATGCACCTAGCATATTTATGAGATTAATGAATCATGTTTTAAGGCTTCACTTGGGTAAATTTGTAGTGGTTTATTTTGATGATATTTTAATTTACTCCAAGACATTAGATGAACATGTTTTCCATGTTAGAACCGTTTTGGGTATTCTGTGAGCTGAAAAATTATTCGCTAACCTTGATAAATGCACATTCTGTTGTGATAAACTAATATTCTTAGGTTTCATAGTTAGTGCTCAAGGTATTCATGTCGATGAGGACAAAGTCAAGGCAGTCAAGGAGTGGCCGACTCCTAAACCGATAACTGAGGTGAGATCTTTCCATGGTTTAGCTAGTTTTTATAGACAATTTGTGAAAGATTTCTCTACTTGATATAGAGACGCACGCGTACCAAGATCGAGTTGCCAAGTCACGGGAAACTCTTACAAAAGCTCTAACGAATAGATCTGAAATTAAAACAAATAATGAGATTAAATCTGGAAATTTCAAGATCTGGAATAAGAACCCAAAAATCATCAAGAATCGAAACACTTAGGAGAAGAGGTTTCTTTAAAACCAAGACCACGAATTAGCAATCAAGAACAGATCCAATCTGTCGAATCTGAGAAAACAAACACAAGCAGCAAATGTTCAGCAAGTCAATGGAATAAAATTAGATTTGGGGTGGCAAGAAGAAAAGAAATAGAATCGATGAATCAAACGAAATTGGAAGTAAAGATGAATGCGAATCTGCCAATAAGTTGATTCGTCCAAGAATGCCCAATTTCCAACAACCGAATGCACCCCAAAAAGAATAAACAAGAATCGGCAAAACCCTAGAATTTGGGGATTTTTGGATCGAACAATTGCTGCCAACAAGAGATCAATTAAATGAGGCGATCTTGGAGTCTAATCAAGGCTGAAACACAAACAAGAACAGCAAGGAATTAAAAGAAAGAATCGGCACAAAAATAAACAAAGAAAATAAATAAAGAAATCGAAATAGCAAGAAATAAAGAAAAGTCCTAAGAATCCTTGAATTCCCGAAAGTATTCACAAATCCCTTCAAACGGCTCTAGTCTCCCCTCCAATGAATATCAATGGCAAGAAGAAGGTTGAAGATGGCTCCCACAATCCAAAGATTGTTAAAATAGCTTCTAAAGAAAACTCAAGATAGAATTCTTGGAGAAAACCCCAAAGAAAATTCTGCTCTCAACAAATCTGAAAATTTAATAAAATCTAAGTTGTGTTTACAAAGGGTGGCCGGTCATCTATTATATAGGCCTCCAACTGATGTGATCCGGCTCGGTTGATTGAGTCGATTCACTTGATTGCCCGATCGTCGACGAGAAGTTTGTTCGATTTTGTAGATAGATGGAGTTAGATGATTTTTATAGCGGAAGTTGAGAAAATGGGTTCAAAAGATGGTTTGGATAGATATTTGATAGGCTCGGTGAAATAAAGAAATATTGTTTATAATTTAATAGTTAAAATGGAATGGAAAAATAGAACTCAAGCGAAGAACGATTCAATACTATATGAAGTATTGCCCCGGGACTTATATTGCTTAAGGTGGGTTTAATGGATTGTCGAAGATGGACCTTGACCCGTTACCTATAGAGAGGTAGGAACCAAAGGTATAAAAAGGTGGATGAACGCCACACCAGGATGGTGATAAGTTTAAGAAGTCGGGTTGACGCCACTAGCGAGCTAGATAAGTCAGAACGAGACTTGAACGAAAGAAGAGAGGAGGTAACCTCACAAGAACAAAAGTTCTATTAAGTTTAATTGATCAAATTCTGTAACCTTTTACAATAAACAAGTAAGCTATTTATAAGCCTAAAATGCCTATTGATATTCGGCATCTATGTTGTTCACACTAACTTCAATTCTGTTCACACAGGTATTTAACATGTTCACACAAATAGCATTAAAATCCAGTTCATGCTTGAAGATGGTACTTGAATTGGCCGAACCATCATGATGCTTCACTTGATGCATTCATGCATCCTTAGCCTTGAAGAATCTCCATAATTCCCTGAATGTGCAGCTCTTTAATGATCCTACATCTCCCTTGGCTGAATGAGGCATTAATGTGCCTAAAATACTTGAATGGTCATCTTGAAAATGCATGAATCATGCATGAAACGTCCCATGTATTTTCCTGTGACGGCCCAAAGTTGACCCTAGTCGAAAAGTGGTTTCGGGACCACGAAACCGAGTCTTATAAATAATTAAAAATTATATTCTGTGTTTATGATGTGAGTAATTGCATGTGTGAAAGTTTCATGCATTAATTTGATCATCTTTATGTGAATCTTTTTTTATATGGACTTATATGAAACTTTGTTGGAAAGTGAGAGGCTAATTTACAATGGTCTAATAGTACATGCATTGAAAGGAGTGGTTTTGCATGTCAATTTACCCAAGTTAAATATGGTGGCCGGCCATGTTATGGAGTAAATAATATTATAACTATTTTATGCTAATAGTTTATGTTACAAAATGAAATAATGAATAAGGTTAATAAAATACAAGTTAGTGGGAGGAAAAACCAAAGTTAGCCTATGTTTTCTCCTCCATTGCCGTAACTAGAGAAAGAAGAGGAAGAAAAGCCTTTGGGGAAGAAAATTCGGCTAAGGTGGATACCTAAAGTAAGGTAAGTTCAATGTCATTCTTGGAAAACTTATGCACCATTTGGATGATTAGTTTAACTTCTACCTATTTTATGGTTTGAAGATAGGTTTTGTATGAGTTAAGTTCGGTTAAGGTGGATTGATTAATTGGGTTTTATAAGGAAATTATGCCATAGCCGAATGTGTCTTGAAGAAGATGTCATATGTGCTTATTATAAGTATATGTATGTTCGGCTAATGAGTTTGAATTGAAGTTTCGATAGGTTGTGGGTTGAGTGGCCGAGTGAACTATAGGCTTTGCAAGGATGGAATTTACTTATAAGTTGTGTGTGTATGGCTTTATTTGCTAATGACATTTAAGAGTTTAAATCTTGAATAATGTTATGCATAGGTTTCGGCCATGAATCCTTGTGTTATAACACTTGCTTAATAATGAAAGAACATGAGCTTAAAGCTTGAGTAACACTCGGCTTTAGTGCAAGTTAAAATTTGTTAGAAAATAATTTTCAAGTTAGTAGATTATGTGTTAAGAGAGGGATTTAGAATGTATATATATATAGCTGAATGTGATATGTGTGAATTATATGTTAAATCAAGGCTTGGTAAGCTAGCTATTAAGGTGAAATGCTAATGTTAGTATTTGATTTGGTAATAATCTGTTTGGGGACAGCAGCAGTAAGGTGATTTTGGAAAATCGCCATAAATTGTAGGAGTTGAATTAGAAGCTGAGTGAATTATGTCATTAAAGCTTGAAGAGTCTATTTTCTTACAAAGGAAACTATAAAAACAAAAGAGTTACCGATCTTGAGATATTTGAAGTATTGTGGGGCTGAGTCAAAATGACTGCTGGATTCCCTGTTCTGTTTTTAGAAAATCATTATAAATTGTACAAAAATGATTATAAGATAAAATTTATATGCTTAGACTCCTTAATGAGTCTAGTTTCAAATGAGATCAAATACAACACATTTGGAATTCTGTAAAGTGAGAAATTGGATTCGTAGTGAAGAGTGGTCAGAATAGTCAACCAGTGAAATAGGGGAAACTTTAAGAAATATCTGGTATTGATTGGCCAAGCCTAAAATTCTGAAAATTTTATGGATGGAAGATATACGAGTCTATATTCAGGGAAAATTAACGGCAAGTGATTTGGAGTTTAGTAGCTCCAGTTATAAGTAATTTAGTAACTACTGCTCAGGAAAACAGCTCGTAGTGAATATGTGATTTTGTTGTAAACATTAATGAAAGTTTGCCGATGAATTATTTATTGATTAATATAAAGCTTGCTATAATCTATGTGTGTGAAAGTCGGATCAATATATATAATATTATTCTGAAAGTAATACTTGAATAGTCGATTAATGACTATTTTAAATTTTGTTGAACTTAAGCTCAAGAGCAAGGGGGAACTAGATCCGATAAAGGGAAGGAAAAAGTAATTGAATAGCCGTTGAAGTCGTTCGACGACATTTGAGGTAAGTCTTCGAGTAATGATCCTACTTGAATTATATTGAAATGAATAGTCATACTATGACGGATAGTCGAATGTGCTTAGAGACTATGTTATAAAGCCAATTGAAATTATGCTCTTTGTGTGCGGCTACTGAGCCGAAATTTGAAAGGTTTAATAAATGTTTTGTGTTTGAGCCTTAGTAACGAAGAAATGAAATGGATGTGTTATGATTATTGATATATGTGTGCATGAGCATTTGAAATATATCCGGGCTAAGACCCGAAGGCAATTATGCGAGTTGATATATCCGGGCTAAGACCCGAAGGCAATTATGCGAGTTGATATATCCGGGCTAAGACCCGAAGGCAATTATGCGAGTTAATATATCCGGGCTAAGACCCGAAGGCAATTATGCGAGTTGATATATCCGGGCTAAGACCCGAAGGCAATTATGCGAGTTAATATGTCCGGGCTATGACCCGAAGGCAATTATGCGAGATGATATATCCGGGCTAAGACCCGAAGGCAATTATGCAAGTTGATATGTCCGGGTTAAGACCCGAAGGCAAAGGTGTTTGCGGTTGTATTCGGTTAAATACCGAAGAAACTTGGGTTTGAATGTGAGCGATTTGTGCTGTAACTAATTCAATAAATATGCTCGACCAACCCGAATGATAAGGTGTGTTGCATGTGCATTGGAAAAGTCGATTCGTTTTAAATAGTATTCGTGCGATCGGCTAACGAATTTTCGGCTTTTAGAAAGGTTGATACTTTGTGTATATATGTTGATGGAGTGTGAAGTAAGTATGATTATGAGAATGTGTGTTAATAAAGTGATTTAGTTAGCTATGTGAATGTAATACTGTAGTCAAAGCCGATTTCATTACTTGAGACTTACTAAGCTTAAAATGCTTACCCGGTTGCTTTGGCTCTCTGTTTTATAGATTTTGTTCGTTAGCTATCGGATTCGGGATCAGCGAAGTCGAAGTCATCTACACTATCAAGCTCTTTTGGTACTCTTTTAGTTGAACTCTGGATATGGCATGTATAGGACTACCCCCTGTTGTTTAAGTTCTTTTGTGATGTATGTGTGTAAAGCCATGCGAAAATGGCTTGTAGATGTGGAGTATGGCATTAGACCATTTGTGTTTATGTATGTATATATATGGTTTCACGATGTGACTATGGATTGAAATGGAAGTGTTGGGCTAATGATCAGCCATTGGAATGGCTAAATATGATCACATGTGGACCTATGTATGGCAAAACCCTAGTTGGTCCATGGTAACCACAAAATAGGTAAAGTTTATCTTGAAAACAGATTTTGACAGCAACAGTGGTGTAGAATTGAAAAATCACATAAATTCGTAGGAGTGGAATTAAATAGTGAATAAATTATGTAATCGAACCTTGATGAATCTACTTTCATATGGAAGTAACGAAACAATTATAGGAACAGTACAGAAAGAGATATTCGGGTTCTTGTGGAACAGGGCCAGAACAGTTTCTGGATTCACTGTTCCGCCTTTGGAAATTCACTATAAATTGACCAGAGATAATTAGGGGTCATACCATATATGTATGGATTCCTCTCTGAGTCTAGTTTCCATAGAAACAAACGGCATTAGTATTGAAGCCCTGTGCAGAGAGATATCCCAGTCGTAATGGGAAAAGGTCAGTGTAGTCGACCCCTGTAACATGAGAGACTTTGACTAATAAACTGTACTAATGGGCCCGACCAAAAATTCTAGAAAAAAATATATAGGTGGGGACATGAGTCTAGTTTCTGGGAAAAATCACAAAACTGATTTTCGAGTTGTGAAACTCAAGATATGATTTTTGAAGCGACTAGTACTCAGACTGGGCAGTGTCTGGAAAAATTTTTAAAAGTCTGTCAACACCTCGTATTCGACTCCGGTGACGGTCTCGGGTTTGGGGTGTTACAATTTAGCCCGAGAATCTTTTACGAAACTCCCCGGTTCCCACATCAACTTTTTGTTTTTCCTTTCTAAGCTCTTCGGGCCTTTTTAGACGAGATCGTGATCGACCCCCTGTGGGTACACGAGGCACTTCAGTCGCCAGTGTTGGGAATGAACGTCGAGGCCGAACGGAATGTCGACATTGCGGTAAATGGCATTTGGGGAGTTGTAGATTCCATGACCGCTCCTGTTACAAGTGCGGATCAGTGGACCACTTCATTAAAGATTGCCCGAGGCTGTCCGAACAGAATGTAAATCAGAGTGGGAAACCGGGTGCTACCACTGCTCGAGGTAGACCATCTAGAAATATGGGCAATGCTAGTGGTGGTCAGAGAGGATCTAGAGATGCTACGACCAGATCCGAGGCTCGTGCACCTGCTAGAGCATATGCTATACGTGCCCGCGAGGATGCTTCTTCGCCTGATGTTATTACCGGTACTTTTACTCTCTTTGATACTAATGTAATTGCTTTGATTGACCCCGGTTCTACTCATTCGTACATATGTGAAACCTTAGCATCCAGTAAGACTTTACCTATTGAGTCTACTGAGTTTGTAATTCGGGTGTCAAATCCCTTGGGTCGTTACGTGCTTGTCGACAAAGTGTGTAAGAAATGTCCCCTAGCAATTCGAGGTTCCTGTTTTCCAGCGGACTTGATACTTTTGCCGTTTGATGAATTTGATGTTATCCTTGGGTTGGATTGGTTGACCGTGCATGATGCGGTTGTGAATTGCAAAAGTAAGACTATTGATTTGAGGTGTGCAAATAACGAAGTAATCCGAGTTGAGTCTACGGATTTGGATGGGTTGCCCGCTGTAATATCCTCAATGTTGGCCCAGAAATATGTGAGAAAAGGGTGCGAAGCATACCTTGCGTATGTACTGGATGACCAAGAACTAGAAAAGAAACCTGAATCTGTGCCGGTGGTTTGTGAATACCCGGATGTTTTTCCTGAAGAATTGCCGGGTTTACCACCTGTTCGGGAGATAGAGTTTGGTATTGAGCTTATACCTGGGACTATGCCGATTTCGATAGCTCCGTATCGTATGGCACCAACTGAGTTAAAAGAGTTGAAAGCTCAGCTGCAAGAATTGACGGATAGAGGTTTCGCTCGGCCAAGTTTCTCACCTTGGGGTGCACCAGTATTGTTCGTGAAAAAGAAGGACGGAACCATGAGGTTGTGCATTGACTATCGTCAACTGAATAAAGTGACGATAAAGAATAAATACCCACTACCGCGTATCGATGATTTGTTTGATCAACTAAAGGGGGCCTCAGTGTTCTCAAAAATAGATTTGAGATCGGGTTATTATCAGTTGCGGATTCGAGATTCTGACGTACCCAAAACTGCTTTCAGAACGAGGTACGGTCACTACGAATTCTTAGTGATGCCGTTTGGGCTCACTAATGCCCCGGCAGTATTTATGGATTTGATGAATCGGATCTTCAGACCATATTTGGATCGGTTCGTAGTTGTGTTCATTGATGACATCTTGGTCTATTCAAGAGATGAGACCGAACATGCTGAGCACCTGAGACTAGTGTTGCAAATTTTACGGGATAAGCAGTTATATGCTAAGTTCAGTAAGTGTGAGTTCTGGTTAAGAGAGGTTAGCTTCTTGGGTCATGTGGTATCCGCGTCGGGTATTCGAGTTGACCCGAACAAAATTTCAGCCATACTTGACTGGAAACCTCCGAGAAATGTTACTGAAGTTCGGAGCTTTTTGGGGCTCGCCGGTTATTACCGACGATTTGTGAAAGGTTTCTCGATGATAGCCACACCAATGACGAAGCTACTTCAAAAGGATGTTAAGTTCGAGTGGACGGAGAAATGTCAGAAAAGTTTCGACCAACTGAAAACTCATTTGACTGAAGCTCCAATTTTGGTGCAACCCGAATCGGGTAAAGAGTTTGTCATCTATAGTGACGCATCCCTACTTGGGTTGGGTTGCGTATTGATGCAAGAAGGTCGAGTCGTGGCCTATGCGTCGAGACAATTGAAGCCACACGAGAGGAATTATCCGACCCATGATCTCGAACTAGCTGCCATCGTATTTGTTTTAAAAATATGGCGACATTATCTGTTTGGTGAGAAGTGCCATGTATTTTCGGACCACAAAAGTCTCAAATATTTGATGACTCAACGAGACTTGAATCTGCGACAAAGACGTTGGCTTGAGTTATTGAAAGATTACGAGCTTGTCATTGATTACCACCCGGGAAAGGCTAACGTGGTTGCGGACGCCTTAAGCCGGAAGTCATTGTTTGCTTTGCGAGCGATGAACGTGCATTTGTCTGTTCTACCAGACAATGTGTTAGTAGCTGAATTAAAAGCTAAACCATTATTGACTCACCAAATTCGTGAAGCTCAGAAAGTCGATGATGAATTGGTTGCAAAACGGGCTGAGTGTTTTCCGAACGAGGGATCAGAGTTTCAAATTGACGACGATAATTGTTTGAGGTTCAGAAATCGGTTGTGTGTTCCAAGGAATTCGGAACTCATTTCGATGATTCTGAACGAAGCCCATTGTAGCCGAATGTCAATTCACCCGGGGAGTACGAAAATGTACAACGATTTGAAACGTCAATTTTGGTGGCATGGTATGAAACGGGACATCTCCGACTTTGTTTCGAGATGTTTAATATGTCAACAAGTGAAAGCGGAACATCAAGTGCCTTCAGGATTACTCCAGCCGATCATGATACCCGAGTGGAAATGGGATCGAGTCACAATGGACTTTGTGTCCGGACTGCCCTTGTCAGCAAGTAAGAAGGATGCGATATGGGTTGTTGTCGATAGACTAACTAAGTCGGCTCACTTTATCCCCGTGCGTACGGATTTTCATTGGATAAACTAGCTGAATTGTATGTTTCTCAGATTGTGAGATTACACGGGGTACCGATTTCTATTGTGTCGGATAGAGATCCGAGATTCACCTCGCGATTTTGGAAGAAATTGCAAGAAGCTTTGGGTACCAAGCTGCATTTTAGCACCGCTTTTCATCCACAAACAGATGGTCAATCCGAGCGGATAATTCAGATACTTGAGGATATGTTGAGATGTTGCATCCTCGAGTTCAGTAGTTCATGGAACGGTACTTACCTTTGATTGAATTCGCTTACAACAATAGTTTTCAATCAAGTATTAAGATGGCACCCTACGAGGCTTTGTACGGTCGTAAATGCCGTACACCATTGTTTTGGACCGAGCTCGGTGAAAGTAAAATTTTCGGAGTTGATTTGATTAGAGATGCTGAACAGAAAGTAAAGGTAATCCGTGAAAGTCTGAAGATAGCCACGGATCGTCAGAAATCGTACGCAGATTTGAAACGAAAAGACATCGAGTATCAGGTGGGAGACAAAGTGTTCCTTAAGGTTTCACCTTGGAAAAAGATACTCAGGTTCGGCCGTAAGGGCAAGTTGAGCCCAAGATTCATTGGGCCGTACGAAATCTCCGAACGAGTTGGCCCGGTTGCGTATAGATTGATTTTGCCCCCGGAGCTTGAAAAGATTCATGACGTCTTTCATGTTTCGATGCTTCGACGCTATCGATCTGATCCATCGCACATAATTAGCCCATCGGAGGTTGGAATTCAAGTCGACATGAGCTATGAGAAGAACCGATGCGTATCCTAGCTCGTGAAGTAAAGGAGTTGCGAAACAAAAGAGTTCCGCTAGTAAAGGTGTTATGGCTCAAACACGGGATCGAGGAAGCTACTTGGGAGACCGAGAGCTCAATGAAAGAACGATACCCAACCTATTTACCGGTAAGATTTTCGGGACGAAAATTTCTTAAGTGGGGGAGAGTTGTGACGGCCCAAAGTTGACCCTAGTCGAAAAGTGGTTTCGGACCACGAAACCGAGTCTTATAAATAATTAAAAATTATATTCTGTGTTATGATGTGAGTAATTGCATGTGTGAAAGTTTCATGCATTAATTTGATCATCTTTATGTGAATCTTTTTTTATATGGACTTATATGAAACTTTGTTGGAAAGTGAGAGGCTAATTTACAATGGTCTAATAGTACATGCATTGAAAGGAGTGGTTTTGCATGTCAATTTACCCAAGTTAAATATGGTGGCCGGCCATGTTATGGAGTAAATAATATTATAACTATTTTATGCTAATAGTTTATGTTACAAAATGAAATAATGAATAAGGTTAATAAAATACAAGTTAGTGGAGGAAAAACCAAAGTTAGCCTATGTTTTCTCCTCCATTGCCGTAACTAGAGAAAGAAGAGGAAGAAAAGCCTTTGGGGAAGAAAATTCGGCTAAGGTGGATACCTAAAGTAAGGTAAGTTCAATGTCATTCTTGGAAAACTTATGCACCATTTGGATATTAGTTTAACTTCTACCTATTTTATGGTTTGAAGATAGGTTTGTATGAGTTAAGTTCGGTTAAGGTGGATTGATTAATTGGGTTTTATAAGGAAATTATGCCATAGCCGAATGTGTCTTGAAGAAGATGTCATATGTGCTTATTATAAGTATATGTATGTTCGGCTAATGAGTTTGAATTGAAGTTTCGATAGGTTGTGGGTTGAGTGGCCGAGTGAACTATAGGCTTTGCAAGGATGGAATTTACTTATAAGTTGTGTGTGTATGGCTTTATTTGCTAATGACATTTAAGAGTTTAAATCTTGAATAATGTTATGCATAGGTTTCGGCCATGAATCCTTGTGTTATAACACTTGCTTAATAATGAAAGAACATGAGCTTAAAGCTTGAGTAACACTCGGCTTTAGTGCAAGTTAAAATTTGTTAGAAAATAATTTTCAAGTTAGTAGATTATGTGTTAAGAGAGGGATTTAGAATGTATATATATATAGCTGAATGTGATATGTGTGAATTATATGTTAAATCAAGGCTTGGTAAGCTAGCTATTAAGGTGAAATGCTAATGTTAGTATTTGATTTGGTAATAATCTGTTTGGGGACAGCAGCAGTAAGGTGATTTTGGAAAATCGCCATAAATTGTAGGAGTTGAATTAGAAGCTGAGTGAATTATGTCATTAAAGCTTGAAGAGTCTATTTTCTTACAAAGGAAACTATAAAAACAAAAGAGTTACCGATCTTGAGATATTTGAAGTATTGTGGGCTGAGTCAAAATGACTGCTGGATTCCCTGTTCTGTTTTTAGAAAATCATTATAAATTGTACAAAAATGATTATAAGATAAAATTTATATGCTTAGACTCCTTAATGAGTCTAGTTTCAAATGAGATCAAATACAACACATTTGGAATTCTGTAAAGTGAGAAATTGGATTCGTAGTGAAGAGTGGTCAGAATAGTCAACCAGTGAAATAGGGGAAACTTTAAGAAATATCTGGTATTGATTGGCCAAGCCTAAAATTCTGAAAATTTTATGGATGGAAGATATACGAGTCTATATTCAGGGAAAATTAACGGCAAGTGATTTGGAGTTTAGTAGCTCCAGTTATAAGTAATTTAGTAACTACTGCTCAGGAAAACAGCTCGTAGTGAATATGTGATTTTGTTGTAAACATTAATGAAAGTTTGCCGATGAATTATTTATTGATTAATATAAAGCTTGCTATAATCTATGTGTGTGAAAGTCGGATCAATATATATAATATTATTCTGAAAGTAATACTTGAATAGTCGATTAATGACTATTTTAAATTTTGTTGAACTTAAGCTCAAGAGCAAGGGGGAACTAGATCCGATAAAGGGAAGGAAAAAGTAATTGAATAGCCGTTGAAGTCGTTCGACGACATTTGAGGTAAGTCTTCGAGTAATGATCCTACTTGAATTATATTGAAATGAATAGTCATACTATGACGGATAGTCGAATGTGCTTAGAGACTATGTTATAAAGCCAATTGAAATTATGCTCTTTGTGTGCGGCTACTGAGCCGAAATTTGAAAGGTTTAATAAATGTTTTGTGTTTGAGCCTTAGTAACGAAGAAATGAAATGGATGTGTTATGATTATTGATATATGTGTGCATGAGCATTTGAAATATATCCGGGCTAAGACCCGAAGGCAATTATGCGAGTTGATATATCCGGGCTAAGACCCGAAGGCAATTATGCGAGTTGATATATCCGGGCTAAGACCCGAAGGCAATTATGCGAGTTAATATATCCGGGCTAAGACCCGAAGGCAATTATGCGAGTTGATATATCCGGGCTAAGACCCGAAGGCAATTATGCGAGTTAATATGTCCGGGCTATGACCCGAAGGCAATTATGCGAGATGATATATCCGGGCTAAGACCCGAAGGCAATTATGCAAGTTGATATGTCCGGGTTAAGACCCGAAGGCAAAGGTGTTTGCGGTTGTATTCGGTTAAATACCGAAGAAACTTGGGTTTGAATGTGAGCGATTTGTGCTGTAACTAATTCAATAAATATGCTCGACCAACCCGAATGATAAGGTGTGTTGCATGTGCATTGGAAAAGTCGATTCGTTTTAAATAGTATTCGTGCGATCGGCTAACGAATTTTCGGCTTTTAGAAAGGTTGATACTTTGTGTATATATGTTGATGGAGTGTGAAGTAAGTATGATTATGAGAATGTGTGTTAATAAAGTGATTTAGTTAGCTATGTGAATGTAATACTGTAGTCAAAGCCGATTTCATTACTTGAGACTTACTAAGCTTAAAATGCTTACCCGGTTGCTTTGGCTCTCTGTTTTATAGATTTTGTTCGTTAGCTATCGGGATTCGGGATCAGCGAAGTCGAAGTCATCTACACTATCAAGCTCTTTTGGTACTCTTTTAGTTGAACTCTGGATATGGCATGTATAGGACTACCCCCTGTTGTTTAAGTTCTTTTGTGATGTATGTGTGTAAAGCCATGCGGAAAATGGCTTGTAGATGTGGAGTATGGCATTAGA